>NC_133536.1:111421137-111721137 GCF_048544455.1 Silene latifolia | reverse complement strand
TGGTCCTATGTCAATCACCGCACGAGAAGGCTATAGGTATTTCATCACTTTCACGGACGATTTGAGTAGATATGGCTATGTCTACTTAATGAAGCACAAAAGTGAATCCTTTGAGAAATTCAAGGAATACCAAAATAGGGTACGAACCCGTTGGGTAGAAAGATAATAACACTGCGTTCGGATCGTGGTGGCGAGTATCTTTCTCACGAGTTTGATCAACACCGAAGGACCGTGGGATTGCCCTACGATTAACTCCACCGGAACACACCTCGGTTGAATGGTGTGTCCGAACGGAGAAATCGAACACTACTTGATATGGTTCGATCCATGATGAGTCACACGGTTTTACCTGATTCATTGTGGGGTTATGCTCTTATGTCAGCCGCTCTAATACTTAACCGAAGTCCGTCTAAAGCTGTTGACAAGACTCCATATGAACTATGGAAGGGAACGGTCCCTAACTTGTCCTTTATACGGGTTTGGGGCTGCGAGGCTTATGTCAAGTGGAGACACGAGGATAAGCTCGGCCCGCGATCGGTCAAGACATACTTTATAGGTTATCCTAAAGGAACACGTGGTCATTACTTCTATTCGCCAACCGAGCAACGCGTTTTTGTTGCGGCTAGTGCGACATTCTTAGAGAAGGAATTTCTCGAGAATGCAAAGAGTGATAGAACCTTCGACCTGTCGGAGATTCCAAAACCAAACACCGAGCAACCATTGGAGGAACCTGTTCCTTCAATCTCGGCTGCGGTGAACATTCCTGAGGAACCTAGGAGGTCGGGAAGAGTCTCTATTCCTCCGGACAGATACATCGGTATGGTCGAGGAACATGACATAGATGACGTTCTACTCTTAACGAGTAGTGAACCCGCAACCTATAAAGGTGCCATGACCATTCGACTCAAAGCTATGGCTTGAGGCCATGCAATCCGAGATGGACTCCATGTATGAGAACAACGTGTGGGATCTTGTTGACTTAACTGCTAAGGTTCGTCCCCTTCAATGCAAATGGCTTTACAAGATAAAGCATTCTGCATGGAAGGTCGAAGATATCTACAAAGCACGACTAGTTGCTAAAGGTTTCACCCAAGTGCCAGGTTTGCACTACGATGAGATTTTTGCACCCGTAGTTATCTTTGCGTTCCATTCGGATTATCTTAGCGATCGCCGCTTTTCATGACTATGAAATTTGGCAAATGGATGTGAAAACCGCCTTCTTAAACGGTTTTTGGAGGAAGAGTTGTACATGGTACAACCCGAAGGTTTCATCGATCCCGAACATCCTAAGAAAGTGTGCAAGCTTAAGCGTTCCATTTATGGACTTAAGCAAGCATCAAGGAGTTGGAATCATCGCTTCGACCAAGTGATAAAAGACAATGGATTTACTCGATCGGTCGAGGAACCATGTCTATATATCAAGTCGAGTGGGAGCAAGATTGTCTTCCTAATATTGTATGTTGACGACATACTCCTGATTGGGAATGACATACCTCTCTTAACTTCGGTGAAAGTATGGTTGAAGAACCATTTCCGGATGAAAGATCCGGGAGAGGCACGAGAGAATTCTTGGCATCCGTATCTATCGAGATAGATCACGACGGATGTTATCTCTCGATCAGAGTCTTACATAGACAAAGTCCTAGAGAGATTCAGTATGACTAACTCCAAGAAGGGGTTCCTTCCTATGGCTCCGGGGGTGCATTTGAGCAAGTCTCGAGGCACCGAGAGACACCGAAGAGAAAGAGCGCATGACACGGATTCCTTATGCTTCGGCAATAGGATCAATCATGTATGCCATGATATGCACACGTCCGGACGTGGCATATGCATTGAGTATGACAAGTCGATTCAAACAAAGAACCAGGTGAACCACATTGGTTGGCTGTCAAGAACATTCTTAAGTACCTACGGAGGACTAAAGATTGGGCTTTGACTTATGGAGGCGAACAAAAGCTATGCGCAACCGGTTACGCAGATGCTAGCTTCCAAACGGATCGTGATGACTCGAAATCTCGGTCGAGGATTCGTTTTTACTCTTAATGGCGCTGCATGATCACCGAAGAGTTCGAAACAAATCATTAAAGAGATTCTACGACTGAGTCCGAGTACTATGCCGCGTCTGAAGCAATAAAGGAAGCGATATGGATGCGTCAGTTCTTACATGGGCTCTCTGTAGTGCCTAGTTCGAATGACCCGATCACCATCTATTGCGACAATAGTGGTGCCATCTTCCAAGCTAAGGAGCCAAAGTCTAGCAACAAGTCTAGACATGTACAACGGAAAGCTCATCTAATCCGGGATTACGTGGAGCAAAAGACAGTAGTGATAGAAAAGATTGCTACAGATGATAACATAGCAGATCCTCTCACTAAAGCATTACGACAAGATAAGCATGAAGGGCACGTTAATTCCATGGGAATCAAACGTGTTCCTGAGTTGTAGTACTCTTTTATGGATCAGATTCATTCTCCTTTGTACTCTATACGACATCATCGTTTTGATATTTTATATATATATATATATTTTGTTTTTCATGTGGAATTGTACGACAATTTTGAACACCACAAAGTGAACTGAACAAACATCATATCTTGTTAGTCCTTAATTGCCCACATGAGCTGATAACTCTGGCAATTATTCTGTGACGTTGGTTGATGGTGGGTTCAACGAGCCATAAGTCAACAGGTTGACCCCAATCACGAGGCGATTTATACGGATATTTCGTAGGACACAATTGTGACATCGACGTGGAGTCCTAAATGTTTTATAACATTCGTTGCCCGGTCGTGGATAGGACTTCCATGGTGATCCTAAGAGTCGATTCTTTGACTATCGACTGTCTCTTGAGACTACGACAGATTTTGGGTGACTTTGGTTTCTTTCTCACGGTCATCCGTAACAGGGGGCCAAGTAGATTTTTTCTGGGTCATTTCATGCCGTGCTTAGATCGGAAGGAGTCGAGTTGAAGGAAATATTCAGCCTTTATCGTACTCGATATTTCTCGGGGCCACTCGAGGAGTCAGAATCGAAATGCATGGCCATGCTCGGATACGGATTCGTTTTATCGGTTAAGTTACTCTCTAGTCGGGGAAACCACTCTAGATACGGATCGATTGTAAAATACGACCTTTGTGGATCCAGATCTGCAAATTGTTTTACATTGAGTGGGAGAGATTTTAAATGAATATGAGAATCGGTTATCGCACATACACTTGTTCGGACAAGTGGGAGTTTGTTGGAGCTTGTGTCCTCCAGTTAGTGCGGATAACGTCATTGCACATACACTTGTACGGACAAGTGGGAGCTTGTTGGGGTTGGTGTCCTTAACAGTTAGTGCAAGGACTTATAAACCTCTAAAAGGATCAAAGGGCATACTTTGGTATTATTATCAGTTGATCCACGTTTATCAATAACGGTTGGCTTGCTAGATAAGTTTGACGTTATTGTCATACAGATGGCGGTGATCAACTGGTCCCTAAAAGTCACACCTATAGGATACGTTCGAGAGATGTGACGGTATGAAAATACTGTCATGTAGATGCCAAAATTGACTAACCAAGTTAGTCCGAGTTATTTGACTAAGTAATTAGTCAAATATGTGATGTTGAGATATTATATTTAATACGGATTAAATATCATGGGCTAAAGCGAATTAACTTGATTAATTCGTAAAATTAAATATACGTGATTTATATTTAATTAAATGTATATTAAAATAATTATACAATACTTTTGTTTTGTCGGACACGTATTAATAATTCAAATAACCCGTATTATTAGTGATGCCTTAATTTCCGATAACCGATAACAGATTTATAATCGACCACTTCATATACACTTAGCGAGTGATGGACCGGACCGCGAGTTTAAGTGAAGAGAAAATGAAAAGCCCATACGGGCTCCTCTCACTCGGTTTGGCCGAGAATCACCAAGACAAAAGGAGAGCTTTCTCCTCTTGTCTAACCGAATTCATTCTTGCTAAAAATTTAGGGTTTCGAAGAGCATTCTTCTCTGTAGAAACCGAGATTCTCACATCTCAAGCAAAACTCACATCAGTTCTCCCTATATTGCAAGGCAATCGGAGAACACGTTCTAGCACAAGGGCATATCTCGGACAAGGTCTTGGGTGCAACAATTAGGAGGGAATCTCATTTGATTTACTTCTTTACGCCGCACTATAAGGACCCGAGGTTGATTCTAATTCCTTATCGTTTCCATATTGTTTTTATCGTTTTATGACTATAAATTGCATGTTTAAATTTACGTTATAGTCCTGCAATTAAAGGGTAGTATACGGATATTAACCCACATATACCTGTTATCTTTACTAGACGGGAATGGTCCTTGGAAATCAATGCCCCAGACATCAAAAACCTCGACCTCTAAAATGCCGTTTTGTGGCATCTCATGTCTCTTAGATATATTTCCGGAGAGTTGGCAAGAATCACAAGCTGAAACAAACACTTTAGCATCGGCAAATAAAGTGGGCCAGTAAAAACCAGATTGAAGTACCTTTGCCACGGTACGCGACGGACCGTGGTGACCACCATAAGAAGATGAATGACAGCCTTGTAAGATTGCCTTGGTTTCCCACTGCGGAATACACCATCTGTAGAGACCGTCTGCACACTCCTTAAATAAATAAGGATCATCCCAGAAGTACTGCTTGGCGTTATAGAGAAAACGCTTCTTCTACTGATAAGAAAAGTCGAGTGGCAGCTCGCCACTAACAACATAGTTAGCCAAATCTTCATACCATGGATCATGGTTAGTGTGAGACAAAATAGCAAACAAAGAGTCATCGGGAAAAGAATCATTAATAGGTAAAGAATCCTCTCCCTCCTGCTGCGATAATCGCGACAGATGACCAGCTACTATATTTTCAGCACCCTTCTTATCTTTGATCTGTAGATCAAACTCCTAGAGAAGAAGTATCCATCTCAGCAGTCATGGCTTAGCTTGTTTCTTAGCAAGAAGGTGTCTCAACGCTGCATGGTCAGTAAAAACAGTGACTTCTGACCCTATCAAATAAGAACGAAATTTCTCCAGCGCATAAACCACAGCTAACAGCTCCTTCTCAGTGGTGGTGTACTTCACTTGAGCCTCATCCAGAGTTCGGCTCGCATAGTAGATAGCATTCAAGGCCTTGTCTTTCCGCTGGCCTAAAACCGCTCCTAGTGCATAGTCACTAGCATCGCACATAATTTCAAACCGCAATTCCGAGTTAGGGGGCTGAGTAATCGGTGCTGAAATCAAGGCCTGCTTCAACCTGTTAAAAGCAGAAAGACACTCCTCAGTAAATAGAAAGGGGGCATCCTTAAGCAACAGTTGTGTAAGTGGTTTAGCAATTTTTGAAAAATCCTTGATGAACCGGCGATAAAAGCCGGTATGACCAAGGAAACTCCTCACTCCTTTAACATTAACAGGAGGAGGAAGTTGCTGAATCACCTGCACCTTTGCTTTATCAACCTCAATGACCCTATCAGAAACCAAGTGCCCTAAGACAACTCCCTCGTTGACCATAAAATGGCACTTCTCCCAATTAAGCACAAGATTAACCTCAATGGAGCGCTGCAACACTTTATCAAGGTTAGACAGACAATTAGCAAAATCACTTCCATAGACACTAAAATTGTCCATAAAGACTTCCATAATAGACTCTATGTACTCAGAAAATATCCCCATCATGCACCTTTGAAAGGTGGCAGGGGCATTACACAAACCAAAAGACATCCTGCGATAAGCAAAATGACCCTGAGGACAAGTAAAAGTAGTCTTTTCCTGATCGTCTGGATTAATAGGGATCTGGAAGAACCCAGAGTATCCATCCAGATAACAGAAAAACTTTGGGAAAGCTAACCTTTCTACCATCTGATCAATGAAGGGAAGGGGAAAGTGATCTTTCTTAGTGGTGGCATTTAGCTGTCTATAGTATATGCACATCCGCCAACCAGTTACTACTCTAGTAGGTATCAATTCGTTTTTATCATTCTTGACCGCAGTAGTGCCTCCTTTCTTAGGAACCACCTGAACTGGACTCACCCACTTAGAATGACCAACAGAGTAGATAATAACTGCGTCAAGTAGCTTCATTACCTCAACCATCACAACATCTTGCATCTTCTGGTTCAGTCGGCGCTGACCTTGTCTACAAGGTTTACGATCTTCCTCAAGCTCAATTCTGTGCATACAAATATCAGGACTGATGCTCATAATGTCGTTCAATGAATAACCCATTGCTTTCCTGTTTTTCTTATGAACAGCTAACAAAGAGGTCAGCTGATCATCATCCAATTTAGCACTAACAATGACTGGATATTGCTCTGTATCGTCTAAGAATGCATATTTAAGATGAGAAGGAAGAGGATTAGGCTCGGGTACCTTTACCTCTATAACGCAAAGAGTATTTATCATTTGTTCCAACACAGCATCATTGTTTTCTGGGTTATCTGCACACTCATCTAATAACATCAAAGCTTCTAGTGGATCCTTTATCAAGGAATCCGACCAGAACTCATAAACAGACTCGTCAACAATATCAACTGAATAGCAAGTATCCTCTATCATTGGTCGAGCCAGAGTACCGGGCAAACTAAAAGTGATTGCATCATCCCCTACTGCAAGTGTCAAACGCCCTTGTTTGACATCAATAATGGCCCCAGCTGTACATAAGAACGGTCTTCCTAGTATAATTGGGGCCCGGGTATCCTCAGCTATGTCTAAGACAATGAAGTCCACTGGTATAAAGAACTTGCCTACTTTCACAGGCACGTCCTCTAGAACACCTAAAGGTCATCTAACAAATCTATGAGCCACCTGTAAGGTGATGTTAGTCATTTTAAGGTGACCCATATTAAGTTTATTGCAGACAAAAAAGGCATGACACTGACGCTGGCTCCTAAATCACAAAGAGCCTTATCTATCACTTCGTTTCCTACGGTACAGGTAATAGAGAAACTACCCGGGTATTTCATTTTAGGTGGAGCTTTATTGAGAAGTAAATTGCTAGACTCTTCCATAAAGGCAACAATCTCGAATTCACTAAGCTCTCTCTTACGCGTCAAAATGTCTCATAAATTTTGCGTAAGTAGGTACCTGGGCAATAAGTTCAGTAAAAGGGATGGTTACCTGAAGGTTCTTGACTACGTCCACGAATTTACCGTACTGTCACTGGACCTTAGCATCTTTCAGACGTCCCGGATAAGGAATTCTGGTAACAATAAGCGGGTCTACGACTTTCTCTTTACCTTTATCAGAGCATGTCATCTTCGCAGCAGGGGAAGACGACATAACAGCGGAATTAAGCTTTGAAATAGAACTTCCGCTGGCACAAGCATTCGATCGAGCACTATTTCCACTCGATCGAACATTTTGTTCAGGTAAATTACTCGATCGAGGAATGCATACCTCTCGATCGAGAAAAACAGATTTGGTACAGGTCGATCGAAGGCCTAGATCACTCGATCGAACGTTTTCTGTGGACAAGTTACTCGATCGAGCATCGTAATCACCTCGATCGAAAACATCAGAAGTAGCACCTTTCGATCGAATGTTTGGAGTATTCGATCGAGTAGTTTCAGCGAGCAGACCATTCGATCGAGAAGAACTAGCACTCGATCGAGCGATGTGACGATGCTCAGCAGAGACATCTTCAATTAGCTCCTCCAAAACAATTTCTGGGATATCGTCAGCAATTATATCTTCATTTGCCGGCATTTTGGGTCCATCATAGGTAAGACCAGTTCGGAGATTTATGGCGTTAATCGGGTCGCATTGAGGTGGGTGATTCACTTGTCCTTGCTCGGATGTAAGTTGCGCGACTTGATCTTGCAACTCTTCTATAGCGTTGTCGTCTTTGTCCGACTTCCTTTCAAGTTGCATAGCTAAATTCAACACCAAAGACTTCAACTCTCCGAGTTCTACAATTGTAGGAGGTGAATCGACTTGTTGTGGCATTGGTTTAGAAGTACTAGAGGTACTTGTCATGGTGAAGTCTTCATATAATTTAGAGAATGACACTCCTTGCTTGAATTTTTGATAAGCACGGACCCGCTCTACATCCGCCATGCAAGTAATAGGATCGTGTCCCTCTGTACCGCATCTACCACAAATTACCTCTTGCTTAGTTATGGCATAAACATGTTCATGTGCACTCAAAGTTTGTAGAATCTCCGAGCTTTCTAACCTTCTACTGGGACCTTCCACTGCAGCTACCAAAGACTCGCTCACTCGTCTACCTCCCCTAGGATTTCCATATTCAGCTACATGAATGGCCATTTCCTCAATGAGTCGCCATCCCTTATCATCTTCAACATTTTTCTGGAATCTCCCTTTGGCTGCATTATCCAACACGGCTCTTTGATCATCATACAACCCATTATAGAATTGGGTGCATAAGAACCATCATTGGAAACCATGGTGAGGTACAGAGCGAACCAACTTCTTGAACCTAGTCTAAGCTTCACTTAAATCCTCAGTGGCCAGTTGTGTAAAAGTTGTGATTTGGCCTCTCAGCATATTGGTGCGATGTGGTGGAAAACACCTTCTGTAGAAGGGTAAGGCTAGGGAATTCCAGTTAGTAACACCGGTAGCTTCCCGATCCAAGTCTCTCAACCACTCCCGTGCGTCATCAATCAAGGATAAAGGAAAAAGGACTCCCTTGACCCTATCCTGTGTCACCCCAACAGATAATGGAATGGTAGAGCAATACTCCGTAAACAGCTCTATATGCTTACATGGATCCTCGCCAGCTACCCCCTTGAAGAGATTTCTCTCAACTAGCTGTATATAAGACGGATGAATCCCGAAGGTGCCTGCATCTGTAGTGGGAAGCAAGAACCCTTTAGGCAAAGAGTCCACCGTAGGTTCTGAGTGATTGGCGATATTCGGCATCTTAGCAGACGGAGTTGTTAGAACAGCCGGTATGATAATGTCCTCTTCTAGGACAGATTTTCTGCAAAACTATTAAAGCACTAGACAAAAATGAGATCAGTCTCAAGGAATAAATTCCTTGAGACGAAAGACAAACTTAAAATAAGCAACAGAATTATGCCATCTCCCCGGCAACGGCGCAAAAATTTGATACCGTCGTTTAGTACCATAAATAAATACCTAAAACTACTAACAGAAGTTAGTGGAAGTAGGGTCGATCTCCACAGGGACATGGGATGTCTGCTAAACTAAGTCCGTCCGAGTAACTATTTCTTGGAGGTTTTGAAGATTTGTTCTAAAATACGGAGATAAAAGAGAAATAAAGTAAAGAAGAATAAAGAAGGAAGTTGATGAGTTTGTCAAGTAGAGAGAAACAGCTAAGACAGTTGGTTGACAGTGATTCTTAAGAAATCTAGTTTAGGGTCTTAGGTCAATGCAAATTCGATCTAAAGGGTAGTGAAAAGATCCTTCCGATCCGCTATTCGCCCTAAAAGAATTCTAACTTAGCTTCCCCCCTCATTAGAATGCTCTAATGTTCACTGCAGGTCTTACCCATTCAAATCTTTCGATCCAGGTCAAGGTGTACCAATATTAATTATCTAATTACGTCGACTCAAGTAGACAAGATCAATTGATTGCAGTGATTAACAACATAGATCTAATTCGTATTAATTCCTAATCACCTACTCATAATTCCCTTAAAATCATGGTTCCCCTATGTCCTAGCAAAAAGGGTTTTAGCTATACATGATTATTGAACGAACAACAATAACACATAAACTATAAGAATTAAACATAATTAACAAATTAAGAAGAGAATAAAGAGAATAGAGATTAAATGAATAAGAGTATCAAAGCAAGAGTAATCAATCAATAAAAAGTAGAGAATACCGATTACAAGGAGAGAGCAATGGAAAATTAGGTTTCCAAGTTTTTTTGAGTTCTAAGGGAGAGTAAAGGAAGAGAGAGAGAGAGAGAGAGAGAGAGAGAGAGAGAGAGAGAGAGAGCTAATGACTGCCGTCATTAGTATTTATTCCTAATTACAAAAGGCAATCTCGAGATAAACTCAAAATCCGCATAAAACACCAAAGCTCTCGATCAAGTGAAATGAAACCACTCGATCGAGGATGAAACTCAACAAACCGTTCGATCGAGAAAACAAGGCGCTCGATCGAAGACTTCAGAGAATGGACAACTCGATCGAGTGAAAGTAGAGTTCGATCAAGGAATTCCAAAAGAGTAAAGCATTCGATCGACCATTTGAAGCAGTAAAATGGGTCGATCGAGCTATATCAGAATGGATTTACTTCTTGATAACCTTCCGAGGCCACTTCACGCATCTCTAAGTTACAAATTCCAAGCTCCAGTTTCTCCGTCTCTAAAATGCATGAGATTGGGACAAGTTCAGGCCCGATTTCGCTCCTTTCTAGTTCATACCTGCAATTAATACAAGACAAACAAAAGTAGCCTATTCGGGGGCATTTATAGCTAGATGCCACATAAATAACATAGAAATGCGTGTAAAAATGGGGTAAAAACCATATATAAAATACACGCATCAGGAGACTCGCCAGATACAGGGTATCTACAGAGCCCCCACTTTGATTGAGGCTTGGACAGGGTGAAAGTCAAAGTATAGCCCCCAGGTCAATCAAAGATTACAACCTGGAGACCGAAGCGATGTCGAGGCGTCTCGAAATAATTCGGGCCAATGAGCTGCCGTCGGGAAGGGCGACGCCAAGGCGACTCGGGGATACGAGTTAAGGTCCTGTCGTCGGGAACATTTTAGAGTCTGTCGACTGTCCGTGCGAGTCATTTAAAGTCCATTAGAATACGTACAAAAGCTCGTAAGCCATAAGAAGGAGTCATACCTGAGGCATCTTCGGGATATGTCCTTGAGTCGTTTCTTGTTTGCGAGCAAAGGCTTGCCAGCCGTGTTGCGAATATGATGGGGCTTGCCAGCCGCGTTGAGGTTACACTGTGAGGCTCGCCAGCCATGTTGAATTGTGGTGCATTATGAGGCTCACCAGCCATGTCGAATGTGCGTTGTGAGGCTCGCCAGCCATGTCGAATGTGCATTGTGAGGCTCGCCAGCCATGTTGAAGGTCTGATGATCGACTGTGTGAAATATTCATGTTGGACGGGCCTATTTCGAGAGGTCGTTGAGTTAGTGGGCTCCAAGGGGAAGCCTCCGATATCCTACTGGGGAATCTCGGTGTTTATATTGGATGTTCGTGGTGCCGGAAAGGGATAGGCTCGTGAGCCTGGCTCCCGTGGTTGGCGGTGATTTTGAATCTTGAAGGGAGGTAACGGTTTTTATTGTCATTTGTTGAAAGTTTGTAGAAAAGGGCAGATGTGCATTCTGTCATTCGATGTATGTTTAGGGATAACGGTTTCGATTTCGTCTTCCCACGATTTGAGATTTGTGAAGGGTAGTGAATTTCACTATCCTGCTTGAACGTATGACAGTTTTTAATGCCGTTTGCTTGTGGTTTAAACATGTCGTTGAAATTTTTGTGAAAATAGTGGTCTGGCTAGCTTTATCGTGTGTATTATATCGTTGTCACTACCAACCAAAACAATATTTATAACTTCACAAACTACTCTTAGTAAATAGGTAAATAAAGGTCGGATCCCAAGGGACGGGTATTGATTTAGGATTTCAATTGCAAGTAGCTATGTCTTAGGGTGTCACAAATTTGGTTGAGATGAGATGTAATCTAAACTAATCAACAAGATGAATGAAAATAAAGTGAATCAATTAAAGGGGTTTGCAAAACAATTGATTAAAAGCACTAGGGTGTCATGGGTTCATAGAGGATTCATGGAAATAGATCATTCAAACATGTTTTCAATTAGAAGGAAGCACTTATTGTTGTGATGAGATCGAGCTAGTGTATATCTTACCATTCCTAGGAAGATTTAGGTCCCGGAGCCGAGTCATCTAGACTGTACAACACCTACAAGTCGACTTAGTCTCGTCCTATTCAACTCTATGCATGGTTTAACAAGACTCGAGTTGGTTTATGTCTTCTAAGCCTCATTGAAAAGATAAGAGATGGGTAAAAAATGCAAGGTTTCATAGTCTAGCATTTCATCAAACATAACATGTGCATAGGTTGAAATCACAACAAGCAAGCAATTTAATTATGAAAACATATTAGATTAAGCATAGATCAATCCCCATGTTTGTTTCCCTTAATTCCCCATTAACCCTAGCTAAAGGACTACTCACTCATGATCAAGTTTAGCATGCTAATAAGGTTGTCAATCATACTAACAAAGCAAAATATGATGAATAAATGATGTGATTAACAATAATTAAACAAGGGTAAAAGAGATTATACCTATTTGAGATGATCCAAATAATAAAGCAAAGAATAATAGAAGTAAACTTGATGATTGATGGAAGGTTGTCAATCCTCCAGTAAACCCCAAATAATCTTCTAATTACCCAACTAAACTAAGAATACTTGAGAAATTAAGGAAAGATTAAGATGTTATTAATATTCAAATGTGTATAACAACTTTGATTAAGACTAAATTAAGAGAAGGATTATGATATGATCATAATTAGATTGTACAATTGGGAATTTATACTAAAATTAAGTACAAGGATTAGGGTTACTAAGGGATTAAATGACTATTAAGACCCTAAGAAAAACTTAACAATCTTGCTCATCCCGCGGGACATGCGCGAATCATGCTGCAACTCCCACCAGGATCCGCTTGTCCTCTCCTGAAGCACGACTGGTCCTGTAAGAAGATCCGCTCGGATTGTCTAGGAGACACTCGGATCCTGCCTCTAGGACGCTCGTCCTAAGCTCAGGCCGCTCGGATCATGGCACAGGGTTGTCCTCTTGTTTGGCTCCTTAACAATCCGCGGGGATCGTGTTGGGGATGCAAGGATCTTTTCATCTTTGCCCATTTCACTTTATTTATTTGCTTAGGCCTCTAGTGTCGGTCTCCTCTTCGATGCTTGGTCATTAGATGCGATCTATTTAGCTCCATTTCGCTCCATAAATGCAAGGTTAGCGATACTCTCCTACCAAGGACACAAAACCTCAAAGAATATGCAAAATGGGAAACTAAAGATAAGAAATGACCCTAATATATGCTAGAAAGCATGGGAACGAGGTTAATTCGGGGACTGAATGTGCTCAAATATGAGTCACATCAAACATCCCCAAACCGAACCTTTGCTCGTCCCGAGTAAAGAGGTGACTAAAACTATGACCTTTATTTAAACTAGCCTACTAATATAGCCGATATGAGACAATTAGCGGGTCTCACTCCACCCCTTCAACTCACAACAAGACATCCATGAGGTAGGGTGCCTTCTTATTAGGCAGGTGGGGCTTGCCAAAATGGCGATACATCCAAGCATTAGGCACACAAAACAAGTAATGAATGCATCTACAAAAATGAATAGCGACTTCCCTCATCTAAGTGGCGGAAATTATCTAGAAGGGAAGCAATCTAAGGGTACACACTCCATTATCTCGTAGCATTGGACATTTTTGAGAAAAATTTCTTTTGCCATTTCTTTGATGTTTGGCAATTTGATGCTTGACAATTTTCAACTTTTTGCATTTTTGAACATTTTCAAAGTCACCCTAATTTCTAACGAGGGTACTTTTATTTGAAGCATATGAGTTCTTATTTTTGTACTCCTCTGTTCTTTGATGCAATTTGTGCAAACTTCTTGGTTTTCATTTTGAATGCTTGAACTCAAATTGATAATTTTTGTGCCCATTCCCTTTTTATTGACAAAATGTGATAGAAGTAGAAGATGGTTGCATGGTTTCAAGGGTCATCGTGGAATAAACGGTAGCCAAGGAGTTATCACACCACAAGGTACTCTTGACTAGGCCTTAGTCCATGGGTCAAAGGATACTAGCATGACACATCCTAGGGTGTTTTAGAGGTATTCTAATGAGCAAAGTCTCAAGAAGAAAAAGTATCTACAAGGGCCTTATATACACTTGTCAAGTTTCCCAAATAGATGTTTTCACAAATTTTTTTTCCTAAAATGCAACTAACATATATTACAACTTTAATGCATATGCTTCTATCAACTAGTATGCCATATAATCTAAATGTAACTCCTAAAATCACATTGGTTTGTACCGCATCAACCAAAATAAAGCCACATAGTCATTAACATAGAGAGAAAAAAGGAAATTGGAAACATTATACCATGCCGACTTCATATTCCTGATGCCTCATATGTGGCGTAGTCGATCCAATGTGATAAGAGGACAAATAAACACAAATATATACACAATATACAATTCTACACTACAAATGAATGAGCATGTTTTTGGATTTTGAAATTTTTCAAATTTTTATGGTTTTTTTTATGAAATAAAAGAACATATTTTTGTGTTTTTCGAGATTTTTCAATTTTTATTATTTTTGATTTTAAAAGTTAAGTTAGAATTTCCCATCCCAGCACTAGTATGTGCATTGTCCTCAATGGCCAATGCGATAGGAAATTATGCAATTCAAATTAAATAAAAATGCATGATTACTACACTAATATGCAAAACTATATGACATATATATAAGTGATGCAATCTAATCTACCCTATATGATGCATGCTCTCTATTGATCGGAGAGCTAATTTGAATTAACTCGCATTCCTTGTGTGTGAACTTACCCAAACCAATCAAAACACTATTTCTAGTGTCAAAATAAGGAAGTTCATGCACAAGGCAAGGATGCAATGGATGATTCTAATTGTCATTTTGGATTTTCAAATGTGAACAATAATTGAGACAACTCAATGAAACCGGGGTGGGAGTCCTTTAACTGTTGCTAGGACTCAAAACTACCAAGAGTCAAAATTCACTCAACAAATGATCAAGATTAAAATTTTAAAACAAGAGATATAAGCAAAGCTAAAGGAGGTGTAGGAAACTCACAATGGAATAGGTTGAAGTCAAGTAATCAACCCGGCATATGTGGTATCCTCCAAATAGCTTGTCAACCCCCAATTGTCGCTCATTGCGACATCATCAAATCCGGCCTCATCGCCGCCATCATCATCATCACTTTCATCATCAATTTCTTCTTCATCTTCTTCATCATCCAACTCCATTGACCCGGAGGATTCACCACTTTCATCATCATCATTGGAACTTGAACTTTGCTCTTCTTCTTCTTGGCATGAATTACTACCTTCCCCGTCTTCAACAACAACAACCTCCTTTCCATTACCCACCCGACTATCCATTTCGGCATCTTGAGAAGCACTTGGGACGAATACCTCCTTATCTGCCCAACTAGGCAAAGGACATGAAGGATCAAGAAGTCCTTGCCTAGCTTGATGTAGTAGGGGTGGATATTGGGCGCGGTAAGCATTCACCCGGTCATTATGAGCTTCTTTATGCATTTGTTGCATTAATTGGGTCAAATAGTCATTGCCTACCATGACATTAGAGCCACTCGGTTTGAATTCTTGGTAGGCAAAGGGATACGGTGGAGTCACAATGGTGGAGGAGGAAGGCATTGCAATTGGTTCCCTATGTTGCTTAATTATCACTTCGGTTTCCTTGGAGATGGGCAATAGGTAGTTTGGTCTACGGACGGAGATACGGCAAATCTTGCTAAGCAAGACAAAGGACTTAGCTTCTTTGATGAGCCACTTGTTGGGGCTGGTGTCCTTAACAGTTAGTGCAAGGACTTATAAATCTCTAAAAGGATCAAAGGGTACACTTTTGTATCATTATCAGTTGATCCACGTTTATCAATAACGGTTGGCTTGCTAGATAAGTTTGACGTTATTGTCATACAGATGGCGGTGATCAACTGGTCCCTAAAAGTCACACCTATAGGATACGTTTGAGAGATGTGACGGTATGAAAATACAGTCATGTAGATGCCAAAATTGACTAACCAGTTAGTCCGAGTTATTTGACTAATAATAAGTCAAAATGTGATGTTGAGATATTTTATTTAATACGGATTAAATAATAATGGCTAAGGCGAATTAAGCAGTTAATTCGTAAATTGAATATAAGCGTTTTATATTTAATTAAATGTATATTGAATATAATTATACTATATTGTCTTTGTCGGACATGTATTAATAATTCAACTAATCCGTATTATTAGTTGATGCTTTAATATCCGATAACCGATGACAGTTTATAATGAAACCGCGTCATATACATTTAGAATTTAACGAACCGGACCACGAGTTAAAACCAAGAGGAAGTGGAAGCCCACTTCCCCTTGTGGGTTTCGGTTTTGCCGAATGAGAGGGAACAAAAGGGAGAGTTTCTCCTCCCTTCTAACCTAATCATTTTCATTTGTAAAAATTCTAGGGTTTTTGAGAAAGTGCCTCTCAAAAATTCGGATCTCTCATCCAACCAAAACTCACAAAACAATCCTCTCGATATTGCAAGGCAATTAGAGGATTCATTCTAGCACAAGGGCATTTCTCGGACAATCTTGGGTGCATCATTTAGGAGGAGGTCTACTTTGATCTCTCATTGCCTTATTGCACTAGGACCGAAGGTTATTCCTTGATCTTTATCGTTTCATTATGTTTTTCGTTTTATGACTATAAATTACATATAAAATTTGCGTTATAGTCCTAATTTTATAGGGTAGTATACGGATATTACCCCACAAGTGGTATCAGAGCGAGGCCACGTAAATTTTTCTATGTGATTTTCATTAAACGATTTTTGAATCGATGAATTTTTGTCTAAAATTTGGTGCGGCTGAATTTTTTTTTATTCGGCACATTTTTTTTGCCCTCGGCAATTTTTTAATTGCTGCGTTTTTGTTTTGTTGGGAACCGTGTCATGTTCACTCGGTATTGGTTATCGTTTTTGTTTTGTTTTCATTTTGATCTTTGCATATTGTATTGTAATCGATATTCATTGCAATGTGTAAAAGATCTATTAAAATGATTGCATAAAATTTCGTGTGGCACAAATTTTTGTCTCGAAAAATTTTGAAAACCGTGTGGCCTTTCATGTATCACGACCTGTTTTTCTTTGTTTTTGCATTGATTTGCATGCCACACATTTTGTTAGATCGTTCGATCTCTTGTTTTCAATCGTTCTTCACATGTTGTAATTTTAACCGATAATTATTGCAATATGTTGAAGATGTCACAATTGTAGTTTGATTTCTATACGGATTAGATTAAAATTGCAATTGTGTTTTATCAAACCGTTTGTTTTGATCTTTTGTTGCTCACGGTTTTGAGCCATGAAATTTTTTTTTTCTCGCCTTTTGATGCTCACGGTTTACAGCATTTTAAAAAAAAAAAAAAAAAAAAGTTTCTTGTACTGTTCACGTACAGCAGTACAGAAGAAAATAAAATTTTTTTTGTTTTTTTTCCGGCCCTTTTAATGCATAAAACGGTTTTTATGCTCTCGCTTGATAGTGAAACGGTTCACCCACGTAAAATTAAGTTACTTTAAAACGATTTAAAGTAACGGATTATCTCGGATTAAAATTAACTTGACTAAAGCGGTTTTGTCATATAATTTTAATTATCTTTGGTGGTTTGGATAAATTTAACATAATTACGGAATTATGTCACGAATAAATTTAATTTTTAGTTGATGCATTTTAATTTATCGTTCTTGTTTAATTTGAATGCTTTTAATTACGTATTTATTTATTTATTTTGCAAACGGTTGTAACTTAGTGTGGCCTTAGTAGAACGTGTTACCGTAATGATGGAACACGGTCTTGGTTGTATTTTGAGATCTCGTATCTCCATTTTTATTTCTTTTAATTACAGTTTTTATTTAGAATGTAAATAGGTTTATATTTGTAAATTTTAAATTGTAATTTTTGAGAAGACTAAAGATGGAGACCGGATGCTCACTCCCGCTACATGGACAAAGATGGAACACCAAGACAAGCTTTTCGGGTCCAACGGTGGATTCCAAAGTTGTATTTTGTTCTTTTTACTAGGATAGGCCACACTAGGAATTTTTACTTACGTATTGCATTCATTTATTTATTTTATCGTAACGATAGTATGCATCATTTTCCGCCTAAAAACCAAACCACCTAATTATTGCATGAAAACTGACACATATAGAGGTCACGAGTTAGTTTTCATTGACATTCTCATGTCACACGATTTTTAAGCCATCACCCAATTTAATTCATTCACGCAGACGCTAGTTATTCGTTCACTTAATATGAATTATAATTCAGTTGATGGGATCTTCCTCGTATAAATAAAAATTGAGAACGGTCTTTATAGGTCAAACTCCAATGAGTCCCTTCTTCGTCGGTAGGCATAATATGACCCCTTCTACGTCGGGTAAGTTGGAACCGATTGACCTATTTTATCTCAACACTATGGTCACTCGTACGATCCTGTGACTATAGTGGACTATAGATAGGATTTACGGAAATCTATCGACCAAGAGTTCTTACGGAAGAATTAACTAAACAGTTGGCTTATCAATTTACAGAAATTGAGTCTTGGGATCACTTGTATCATTCTTGAGGGAGATCAATTATGCAAGTGCGAGAGTCTACACGTTAAAATGAATTTTAAAATAGACTTAAATCACCTCGATGAGTTGCTTATTTCGTTCTTGTTTTTCTTTCTTTTACAAAGTGTAGATCACGAATTTTTAATCGCTAATAACAAATGGTGGTTCTACGATAACCCAATGCCAAGTGCCACATTGGACCGTGAGTCCTGGCTTCGGATCTTCATGAATCGGATGAATCGGTCTACTCGATCAAGAATGATGGATCAAACTTCGGAGGCGGGAGGCGGCATTACGGAATGCTGCCGCTGCCGACGGGAAGCTCAAATATCTATTAGAGCCCCTCCCGCAAACCCAGTCCCACGGCTAGAGTCGCTTTGAAATCACCAAGTTTAATGATTTATGTATGGAAGCGGGTGCGATTAAAAACGTACTCATTTTTGCAATGGAATCCAATTTGCAGAAACGCTTCATAGCCCATGGTGCGAACAAGATTTTCACCACGCTCACCAAGGAATTCTCGAAAGCACCGAGAATCGTGACCTATGAGCATACCACTCGCTTCTTTGATGCGAGACTCCGAAAGGGCCAACCGGTTAGCCCACACATTCTCAGCATGATTGAGAATGTCGAGAAGTTGGAGACCTTTGATTGTAACATCAGCGAGAACATTGTTATCGACCGCATGCTTCATTCACTCCACGATGGTTTTTCGCAATTTAGAGCGAATTACTATATGAATGATTTGAAGAAAACCCCACATGAACTGCACTCCCTTCTCGTGGCACCGAGAAGGACATGAAGTTCAGTGTGAGCTTGAAACAGGATGTTCTCGTTGTGTCAAACAAGGGGAAAGGTAAGGGCAAAGCTCGTGCAAACCTAGCGAGGTAAACCGAAGTTCAAGAAGTCGGGTTCAGGTAAGAGTGGGCCTGGTGAGTCGAGCACCTCATCGGGCGCGACAAAGAGCAAGAATGAAAACATGGAGTGCCATCATTGCCACAAGACTGGGCATTGGAGGCGTACATGTCCTGTTTATCATGAGGACTTAAAGGCAGGTCGTGTTAAACCCGTTGGTATGTCTTCTCTCTCTTCTACTTTTATTCATATGATTGAGATTAACCACGCAAGTTACGGAACTTGGGTACTTGATACTGGTTGTGGTTCTCATCTCGTGTAATTATGTGCGGGGCCTCCGAAATCTCGAGCCTCTCGTAAAGGGTGAGGTTGACTGCGTGTTGGGAATGGAGCAAGAGTGGTCGGCGTCTCAAAGGGGACATATGTGATCCAGCTTCCTAGCGGATTTGAGTTGTCATTATATGACTGCTATTATGTACCAGTCTTTCCAAAAACATTATTTCTGTTTCCGCACTTGACAAACTTGGTTTTTCATTTGTAATAGAGAATAATACTTGCATTTTCTCATTACACGATATGATTTATGGCAAGGCGGTCTCCATGAATGGAATTTATGTTTTAGATCGACGACCAAATATTACACGTAATGAATAAAAAGTTAAAGGTTGGTGACAAAGATCAAACGTATCTATGGCACTGCCGTATGGGACACATTAATGAGAAACGCGTAAAACAGCTCATTAAAAATGGAGCTATCTCGGCCTTTGATTTCCAATCTTTTGGCACGTGTGAATCATGTCTCATCGGTAAGATGACTCGGATTTCCTTCAAAGGTGTTGGAATGCGCGCTGCTGACCTATTAGGGCTCATACACACGGATGTATATGGTCCTATGTCAATCACCGCACGAGAAGGCTATAGGTATTTCATCACTTTCACGGATGATTTAAGTAGATATGGCTATGTCTACTTAATGAAGCACAAAAGTGAATCCTTTGAGAAATTCAAAGAATACCAAAATAGGGTACAGAACCTACTTGGTAGAAAGATAAAAACACTACGTTCGGATCGTGGTGGCGAGTATCTTTCTCACGAGTTTGATCAACACCTCAAAGACTCGTGGGATTGCCTTACGCTTAACTCCACCTGGAACACCTCAATTGAATGGTGTGTCCGAACGGAGAAATCGAACGCTACTTGATATGGTTCGATCCATGATGAGTCACACCGTGTTGCCTCGACTCATTATGGGGTTATGCTCTTCTCAACCGCTCTAATACTTAACCAAGTCCGTCTAAAGTCATGTTAACAAGACTCCATATGAACTATGGAAGGGAACGGTCCCTAACTTGTCCTTTATACGGGTTTGGGGCTGCGAGGCTTATGTCAAGTGGAGACACGAGGATAAGCTCGGCCCGCGATCGGTCAAGACATACTTTATAGGTTATCCTAAAGGAACACTTGGTCATTACTTCTATTCGCCAACCGAACAACAAGTTTTTGTTGCGGCTAGTGCGACATTCTTAGAGAAGGAATTTCTCGAGAATGCAAAGAGTGATAGAACCTTCGACCTGTCGGAGATTCCAGAACCAAATACCGAGCAACTATTGGAGGAACCTATTCCTTCAATCCCGGCTACGGTTAACATTCCTGAGGAACCTAGGAGGTCGGGAAGAGTCTCTATTCCTCCGGACAGATACATTGGTATGGTCGAGGAATATGACATAGATGACGTTCTACTCTTAACGAGTAGTGAACCCGCAACCTATAAAGGTGCCATGACTAGTTCTGACTCAAAGCTATGGCTTGAGGCCATGCAATCCGAGATGGACTCTATGTATGAGAACAACGTGTGGGATCTTGTTGACTTACCTACTAAGGTTCGTCCCCTTCAATGCAAATGGCTTTACAAGATAAAGCATTCTGTGGAAGGTCAACAAGATATCTACAAAGCACGACTAGTTGCTAAAGGTGTCACCCAAGTGCCAGGTTTGCACTACGATGAGATTTTTGCACCCGTAGTCATGCTGCGTTCCATTCGGATTATCTTAGCGATTGCCGCTTTTCATGACTATGAAATTTGGCAAATGGACGTGAAAACCGCCTTCTTAAACAGCTTTTTGGAGGAAGAGTTGTACATGGTACAACCCGAAGGTTTCATCGATCCAGAACATCCTAAGAAAGTGTGCAAGCTTAAGCGTTCCATTTATGGACTTAAGCAAGCATCAAGGAGTTGGAATCATCGCTTCGACCAAGTGATAAAAGAAAATGGATTTACTCGATCGATCGAGGAACCATGTTTATATATCAAGTCGAGTGGGAGCAAGATTGTCTTCCTAATATTGTATGTTGACGACATACTCCTGATTGGGAATGACATACCTCTCTTAACTTCGGTGAAAGTATGGTTGAAAAACCATTTCCAGATGAAAGATCTGGGTGAGGCACAAAGAATTCTGGGCATCCGTATCTATCGAGATAGATCACGTCGGATGTTATCTCTCAGTCAGGAGTCTTACATAGACAAAGTTCTAGAGAGATTCAGCATGACTAACTCCAAGAAGGGGTTTCTTCCTATGGCTCCAGGGGTGCATTTGAGCAAGTCTCAGGCACCAGAGACACCGGAAGAGAAAGAGCGCATGACACGGATTCCTTATGCTTCGGCAATAGGATCTATCATGTATGCCATGATATGCACACGTCCCGACGTGGCATATGCATTGAGTATGACAAGTCGATTCCAACAAAGATCCGGGTGAATCACATTGGCTGGCTGTCAAGAACATTCTTAAGTACCTACGGAGGACTAAAGATTGGGCATTGACTTATGGAGGCGATCAAAAGCTATGCGCAACCTATTCTGCAGATGCTAGCTTCCAAACGGATCGTGATGACTCGAAATCTCGGTCCGGATTCGTTTTTACTCTTAATGGCGCTGCAGATCACCGGAAGAGTTCGAAACAAACTGTTACAAAGAGATTCTACGACCGAGTCCGAGTACTATGCCGCGTCTGAAGCTACAAAGGAAGCGATATGGATGCGTCAATTCTTACATGGGCTATCTGTAGTGCCTAGTTCGAATGACCCGATCACCATCTATTGCGACAATAGTGGTGCCATCTTCCAAGCTAAGGAGCCAAAGTCTAGCAACAAGTCTAGACATGTACAACGGAAAGCTCATCTAATCCGAGATTACGTGGAGCAAAAGGAAGTAGTGATAGAAAATATTGCTACCGATGATAACATAGCAGATCCTCTCACTAAAGCATTACGACAAGATAAGCATGAAGGGCATGTTAATTCCATGGGAATTAAACGTGTTCCTAAGTTGTAGTACTCTTTTATGGATTAGATTCATTCCCTTTTGTACTCTATACGACATCATCGTTTTGATATTTTATATATATATTTTGTTTTTCATGTGGATTTGTACGACAAATTTTGAACACCACAAAGTGAACTGAACAAACATTATATTTTTCAGTCCTTAATTGCCCACATGAGCTGATAACTCTGGCAATTATTTTGTGACGTTGGTTGATGGTGGGTTCAACGAGCCATAAGTCAACCAGTTGACTGACCAATCACAAAGGCGATTTATACGGATATTTCGTAGGACACAATTGTGACATCGACGTGGAGTCCTAAATGTTTTATAACATTCTGTGCCCGGTCATGGATAGGACTTCCATGGTGATCCTAAGAGTCGATTCTTTTGACTATCGACTGTCTCTTGAGACTAAGGCAGATTTTGGGTGACTTTGGTTTCTTTCTCATGGTCATCCGTAACAGGGGGCCAAGTAGATTTTTTCTGGGTCATTTCATGCTGTGCTTAGATCGGAAGGAGTTCGAGTTGAAGGAAATATTCAGCCTTTATCGTGTACTCGATATTTCTCGGGGCCACTCGAGGAGTCAGAATCGAAATGCATGGCCATGCTCGGATACGGATTCGTTTTATCGGTTAAGTTACTCTCTAGTCAGGGAAACCACTCTTGATCCAGATCGATTGTAAAATACGACCTTTGTGGATCCAGATCCGCAAATTGTTTTACATTGAGTGGGAGAAATTTTAAATGAATATGAGAATCGGTTATCGCACATACACTTGTACGGACAAGTGGGAGTTTGTTGGAGCTTGTGTCCTCCGGTTAGTGCGGATAACGTCATTGCACATACACTTGTACGGACAAGTGGGAGCTTGTTGGGGCTGGTGTCCTTAATAGTTAGTGCAAGGACTTATAAATCTCTAAAAGGATCAAAGGGTACACTTTTGTATTATTATCGGTTGATCCACGTTTATCAATAACGGTTGGCTTGCTAGATAAGTTTGACGTTATTGTCATACGGATGGCGGTGATCAACTGGTCCCTAAAAGTCACACCTATAGGATACGTTTGAGAGATGTGACGGTATGAAAATACAAATATGTAGATGCCAAAATTGACTAACCAATTAGTCCGAGTTATTTGACTAATAATAAGTCAAAATGTGATGTTGAGATATTTTAGTTAATACGGATTAAATAATAATGGCTAAGGCGAATTAAGCAGTTAATTCGTAAATTGAATATAAGCGTTTTATATTTAATTAAATGTATATTGAATATAATTATACTATATTGTCTTTGTCGGACATGTATTAATAATTCAACTAATCCGTATTATTAGTTGATGCTTTAATATCCGATAACCGATGACAGTTTATAATGAAACCGCGTCATATACATTTAGAATTTAACGAACCGGACCACGAGTTAAAACCAAGAGGAAGTGGAAGCCCACTTCCCCTTGTGGGTTTCGGTTTTGCCGAATGAGAGGGAACAAAAGGGAGAGTTTCTCCTCCCTTCTAACCTAATCATTTTCATTTGTAAAAATTCTAGGGTTTTTGAGAAAGTGCCTCTCAAAAATTCGGATCTCTCATCCAACCAAAACTCACAAAACAATCCTCTCGATATTGCAAGGCAATTAGAGGATTCATTCTAGCACAAGGGCATTTCTCGGACAATCTTGGGTGCATCATTTAGGAGGAGGTCTACTTTGATCTCTCATTGCCTTATTGCACTAGGACCGAAGGTTATTCCTTGATCTTTATCGTTTCATTATGTTTTTCGTTTTATGACTATAAATTACATATAAAATTTGCGTTATAGTCCTAATTTTATAGGGTAGTATACGGATATTACCCCACACCACTCATATTTGTTGTCAAGATTGTCATTCTTGACCCAATGGAATTTGTTGATCATAGTGCTTATATCAAGGAGGTTTCTCCCTTTAACCGGTTTGTAGGTGTTATCTTTGTTGAAATTCGGATTAAAGTCCTTAGCTAGCCTCGTTACCAAGCCCCGGTTTACAATGAAGGCCGCTCCATCTTTCCCATTATCAATCTCAAGCCACCGATCAAGCAATAGTTGAAGAATGTTGTACTTTTTGTGAACTTTCCATTGATATTCATGAAGGACTCAAGGTAAACAAAATTAAGTTCGGTGAAGTGGTTGGTGCCTTTTCTACCAATCAAGGTATTGCCCACAAACTTGTGCCATACTCTTATGCCCGGATGGTGAACATATAAAACATGGCACTCCTGAAAAGAGTCAAATTTTCGACCGGTAATAGCTTTCCAAAGGGGTGCGGCATCATACTTCAAAGGCTTTTTCTCAAAATGATCATATTGCAATAGACCAAACACTTAACCAAGTCAATTCTTCCATTTCAAAGAGGGTTAACAACCTCATGGACTCGAAACTGTAGTTCGCTCAAGCACACCCAATTTTCTCAAGGCATCTTGACAAATAAACTTAGTAGCCACAATAGTCTTTTTAGCAAGGGATAAAAATGCAATCCTATGCTCATCGATTAAGAAAGTTACCTCCGGAAAATTTGACAATTGTTCTACAACCGGAGTAGATGTGGTAGCTTCCTCAATAGGATTGGTGGTTACTTGAACTTCCTCCCTTGGTTGGATCACTACCAAAGCCTTAAATGCAAGAAGAGCTTGTTGCCTCTTTGATAAATTTTGAGTTTTGGATGCCTTGGTTCCGCCTTTAGTCCTTGCCATTGTATTCTCCTTCTCAAATTGGTATCAACAATAAACGAAGATTTTGCTTGAATGTTCCTTGCTTCTTCAAACTTAAACCAATTCCTCAATCAATTTAGGATTTTCGAATTTTTGCCCAAACCCTAGAAAATTGATTCAATTTGTGAGGAATTTGATGTTTAGATGGTCTTTTGTTGATAAAGGAGTGATGCAATCTTGTTTTGAGCAAGTTTTGTTTGGATGGTGGTGAATTTTGTTGAGAAATTGATGTTTTTGAATAGGTTGATTGAGGGTTTAAGTGGGAGAAAATGTATTTGTTTGTGTTTTTGAAAGATAGAAATCAATTTGAAAGGAAGGGGTTGTCCCGTGTTTTGCTTAAGTACAGGTCTGGGACGCTCGGATTTGAAAGTTTCTAAAACCCCTATTAAACTTATTTAATAGATTTTATAAATTACTCATAATTTATGTCATGTGGATCTAGTTGCATACAAGATGATTTTATAGAAAATATGGAGAAAACGATTTTCTTACATATATTTGTGACGGATATAGGGCACTAGATTTGGACTCCTTTCAAATCTAGATCTTGAGCTAAATAAGATATAGGGTGATCCTCCAAAACCTTCAAGTATTCATTGTGGAATACCTCCTCTTAGTTGCACCAAGACTATCCCTCAATACCATTAATCTTATTAACTAGATAATATTAATAGTGAACCTTAAATTTTAATCTAATAAAAATACTACATATTTAGTAATATTTTATATTAGATCTATGAACAAATTATGATGCATAAAACTATTTTGTAGAGAGAAAAGGGAGGTTTTGAGCATAAGAATTCATTATTTCAGAATGAGAACAATTCTCTCTTTTGTGTATGGGGCAACCGATTTTTGGCACTAGGGTAGTCCAATTTGTCTTCTCAATTTTGCCTTTTGTTTTTCACAAGAAAAGCTAGAATAGGTGTAGGTATCTTTCATGCAATAGGATCATCATTATATTCCAATTAGCATAAAATAATCACCCAATAACCCCACTATAAACCGGCTTTTGCCACTTAAAATAGACCTCCATTTTATCTTTGTAATTTGTCATTTGTAATATGTTGTGACATGTGACATGTAACATGTCATTAGTAATATAAATGTATATTTAACTAATTAAATATCATTAAATATCAAATAAATTACAATTAACAAATTAATAAGTAATTGTCAATTACATGTATATAAAATGGGTCACATTTAGTCTAGTTAATGTAATCTACAACATTTTGCAATTATGATTAATCAATTACTCTTATCTCAAATGTTTCATAAACATTAATCAATTTTAGTAATATAACATATTAATTACTAAATTGAATCTTATTTAATCATATTACAATAAGATATAATATTTTCTCTTATAAATCAATTTGTTCAATTTAAGGATTTAATCAATCTGTATCGTCATATAATCGATAAACTTTACAATTGAGGGAATCATCCTTTAGGTGTGACCTTAAGGGATCAACTGACCACCACCGTCCTTTAGGTAGGGGTTTCCAAAATGGCGATACATCCAAGCATTAGGCACACAAAACAAGTAATGGATGCATCTACAAAAATGAATAGCCACTTTCCTTATTTAAGTGACGAAAATTATCTAGAAGGGAAGCAATCTAAGGGTACACAATCCATTATAGATATGGTTTCTTCAAGTCACTAAGCCTAGGAGGATACCAATAAATCACCTCCAAGTTGTGTCAAGCTAGAGTACCTTCGTCCTCAATCGCTAAATGCTTTCTTCAAGAGTACACTCCCTATGGTGTTAGAAACACTGTAGGATCGTGGAATTCCCCTTCTTGCCTAGACAAGAAAAAGGGTCGTCCCCTCTCCACCATGCACAAAAGTGGGTTCAATGGAAAAAAAAGGGATCAGTGTATTTTGAGTTTCATAATGGGAGTTTGCATTTGATTTTGTTATTCCCCCCAATTTCTTGTGGCATTTGACATTTTTGAGAACAATTTCATTTGCCATTTCTTAGATGTTTGGCAATTTGATGCTTGACAATTTTCAACTTTTTGCATTTTTGAACATTTTCAAAGTCACCCTAATTTGTAACGAGGGTGCTTTTATTTGAAGAATTGGAGTTCTTATTTTTGTACTCCTCTTTTCTTTGATGCAATTTGTGCAAACTTCTTGTTTTTCATTTTGAATGCTTGAACTCAAATTGATAATTTTTGTGCCTATTCACTTTTTATTGACAAAATGTGATAGAAGTGGAAGATGGTTGCATGGTTTCAAGGATCACCTTGGAATAAACGGTAGCCAAGGAGTTATCACACCATAAGGTACTCTTGACTAGTGCTTAGTCCATCGGCCAAAGGATACTAGCATGACACATCCTAGGGTGTTTTAGAGGTATTCTAATGAGCAAAGTCTCAAGAAGAAAAAGTAGCTACAAGGGCCTTATATACACTTGTCAAGTTTCCCAAATAGATGTTTTCACAAAATTTTTTTCGAAAATGCAACTACATGCTATGATGCAGCTAACATGTATTACAACTTTAATGCATATGCTTCTATGAACTAGTATGCCATATAAAAAATGCAACTCCTAAAATCACATTGGTTTGTACCGCATCCATTTTTGGTCGGTCTATTTTGATCGTGTGTATTATGTCGTTGTGACTACCAACCAAAACAATATTTATAACTTCACAAACTATTCTTAGTAAAGAGGTAAGTAATGGTCGGATCCCAAGGGACGGGTATTGATTTAACATTTCAATTTCAAGTCGCTATGTCTTAGGGTGTCACAAATTTGGTTGAGATGAGATGTAATCTAAACTAATCAACAAGATGAATGAAAATAAAGTAAAGCAATTAAAGGGGTTTGTAAAACAATTGATTAAAAGCACTAGGGTGTCATGGGTTCATAGGGGATTCATGGAAATAGATCATACAAACATGTTCTCAATTAGAAGCAAGAACTTATTGTTTTGATGGGATCGAGTTAGTGTATATCTTACAATCCCTAGGAAGAGTTAGGTCACGGAGCCGAGTCGTCTAGACTGTACAACACCTACAAGTCGACTTAGTCTCCTCCCATTCAACTCTATGCATGGTCTAACAAGGCTTGAGTTGGTTTATGTCTTACAAGCCTCATTGAAAAGATAAGAGATGGGTAAAAAATGTAAGGTTTCATAGTCTAGCATTTCATCAAGCATAACATGTGCATAGGTTGAAATCACAACAAGCAAGCAATTTAATTATGAAAACATATTAGATTAAGCATAGATCAATCCCCATGTTTGTTTCGCCTAATTCCCCATTAACCCTAGCTAAAGGACTACTCACTCATGATCAAGTTTAGCATGCTAATAAGGTTGTCAATCATACTAACAAAGCAAAACATGATGAATAAATGATGTGATTAACAATAATTAAACAAGGGTAAAAGAGATTATACCTCTTTGAGATAATCCAAATAATAAAGGAAAGAATAATAGAAGTAAACTTGATGATTGATGGAAGGTTGTCAATCCTCCAATAAACCCCAAATAATCTTCTAATTACCCAACTAAACTAAGAACAATTGAGAAATTAAGGAAAGATTAAGATGTGATTAATATTGAAATGTGTATTACAACTTTGATTAAGACTAAATTAAGAGAAATATTATGATATTATCATAATTAGATTTTACAATGGGGTATTTATACTAAATTAAGTACAAGGATTAGGGTTACTAAGGGCTTAAATGATTATTAAGACCCTAAGAAAAACTTAACAATCTTGCTCATCCCGAGGGACATGCGCGGATCATGCTGCAACTCCCACCAGGATCCGCTCGTCCTCTCCTGAAGCACGGCTGGTCCTGTAAGAAGATCCGCTCGGATTGTCTAGGAGACGCTCGGATCCTGCCTCTAGGACGCTCGTCCTGAGCTCAGGCCGCTCGGATCGTGGCACAGGGTGCTCCTCTTGTTTGGCTCCTTAACAATCCGCGGGGATCATGTTGGGGATGCAAGGATCTTTTCATCATTTCCCATTTCACTTTATTTATTTTCTTAGGCCTCTAGTGTTGGTCTCCTCTTCGATGCTTGGTCATTAGATGCGATCTATTTAGCTCCATTTCGCTCCATAAATGCAAGGTTAGCGATACTCTCCTACCAAGGACACAAAACCTCAAAGAATATGCAAAATGGGAAACTAAAGATAAGAAATGACCCTAATATATGCTAGAAAGCATGGGAACGAGGTTAATTCGGGGAATAAATGTGCTCACATATGAGTCACATCAAATAGCGAATTTGAACTTCACTATTCGTTTTTGTTTGAAAGTGACGGTTTTTAATCCCGTCGTTGAAATTTTGAAATTTGTGGAAATGGCGAATTTTTAATTTCACCATTTTGTTTTTGTTCAAGAAATGACGGTTTTTAATTTCGTCATCCAAATGTTTGCGTAAATAGCGAATTTGAATTTCACTATTTATTTTTGTATTTGAAAAATGATGGTTTTTAATGCCGTCGTTGAAATTTTGTGAAAATAGCAAATTTGAATTTCACTATTTTGTTTTTGAATTTGAGAAATGACGGTTTTTAATGCCGTCGTTGAAATTTTGTGAAAATGGCAAATTTGAATTTCACTATTTTGTGTTTGTGTTTGAGAAATGACGGTTTTTTTAATGCCGTCGTTGAAATTTGAAAGTTTGTGTGGGAAATTGGGCCAAAGCCCAAAATTCCTCTGAATAAAGCAGGGAACGCCTGATTGAGGCGCGAGCAATTGTGCGAGGGAAGGGGGCTTCCCTATTTTCTGTAAATAGACGCGAGAACACAGCGCTTGTCATTTCGATCGTCTTCCTCAACACAACATCACAAAAACCAGATAAAATCGCCATTTTCTATCTTATTCCTTGCTTGCTTTCGTGACATTCTCATCATGTCATCTCAAGGTATATAAATCCTCTTGAATCCATTTGACTTTGTTTGTCTTTTTGTTAATTGAATTAGGGCGAAATCCTAACCTTTCGAAAATTGATTTGGGATTTTTGTTTAGCCCATTTTCGAGTGAAATTGATGATTGCATTAGGTTGGAAACCGGTTTACGAGTATATGGGTTATTTTAGTTTGCATTTTGGTCCCCGTTCCCGCTACCTATGCTCGAAAAACGTGAATGAGATGAAAAAACCGTATTATTTCACAATGCCAAGTTTGTTTGCTTGAGTTGTGTGGTTTTTTGTTTTTGGATTTGTCCATTTTGTGCCGTCGTAATGCTGAAATTTCGGCTGATTTTTTTGTTTTGTCCTGATTGCACGGGAGTGTTTTGGGCCCCCTGGGTCCGTTGCAGAGACTTTAGAGGTCTTGTTTGAGACCGGGCCGGTTAGTACTCCGGCGAGTGCGTCTGAGGGGGTGGTATAGGATGCTTCCGAGGAGAAGGAGCCTACCGAGGAGGCTGTTAGAGCCGATAAAGCCGCGGGTGCTCGTCGGGAAGTCGTTGTTGCTCAGGGAGCCACGGGGGCTCGGGTATGAGGCATGTACCTCTGGACGGACGGTCACTACTACTAGGAGGAGGGGTCCTCGGCCCACCAGACGGGAGCATCAGAACATCGGAAGGGTCGTTGAGAGGCCTCCTGCGCACCGTGTGGAGTGTTGTGGGGGGAAGGGATGAAGAGTGGAGACGAATGCAGATGACGTCTTTGTCGAGAACTGGGATATTATACAGGTTAAAGCCCCGCGGGGGTTAAACCTGCGGGCGGCGCCTGCTTGGGCTGAGGGCTTTGACAGTAGCCAGCTGTTGTTGCGGCTAGACACTCTCATCTCCTGCCGGGCACACGAGGGCTTGGTGAGTTTGCTGCTTTGTTGAGTTTTTGCTGTTTCTATTGTTTCAGACCTGGATAGGTATTCTGATGCTGTTTGTTTCCCAATTTTAAGAGATTGCTACCATGAGGACTTTCTCAGGCTTCTCGACATGTCTCGGTTTCTACGACGTTCTCCGGACCGCACGAGGGCATTGATAGAGAGGTCGGCTATGGGTACGTTGGTGGCTGCTTGGCGCGACATTCACGGGGCTTCGATTAGGTCGAACTTGTGTCTGATCCGTGCCATGTTGGACCGTTACTGGGATACGACGTCGTCATTCCACATGGAGTTTGGGGAGGTCGGTGTCAACTTGGAGGACTTTGCCATGATATCGGGCCTTCCCTGTGGCGAGACGCCTGTTGAATTCCCGGAGACGCCAGATAGAGTGTCTTCCACAGTAGTTACGGGTTTGATCGGCAAGGTTTTGCCTGCGCCGACAGACATCACTCCTTTCCTGATCACGAACTCATATGTGAGGGACCACTTCAGGGGGAGAGTGGTGGGCTTTTTTCCGGCGCCGTTGGCGAGTCCGGAGGCTGAGGCCGAGGCTGACGCGCAGGAGACGCGGTAGTGGCTGTGGTACTTCTTGGGTACCACGTACTTTGGTGACAAGGGTGAGCGCTTTTCGACCAAGGTACTTCCTCTACTTGCTGACCTGGATGCCTTAGGTCAGTTTGACTGGGAGACACCGGCTTTGGTGAGTTTTACCCGTTACCTGCATGCTGCAGTTTGTCCAGAGGAGATGGAGGATGCGAGTTCTCCCGCTTTGTTGGTCCCGACCTCATCTTGGAGGTACGAGCATTTTTGTTTTGATTTTGATTTTGATTGTGATTTTTTGCTTGATTTTTGATTGACTTTTGAGTTTTGGCAATTTTTGAAAATTTTGCTAATTTCTGGTTGCTGTGTTTTGTTACAGGCTTAATAGTATGCTTACTTCGTTCCCATGCGCCCGACGACAACGGGTGATGTTCCTTCGGCTGACCCTGCTGTGAGGGGTTGGACGGTGGCTAGGAAGAAGTTGACCAAGTCAACTTTTAAGGACTGCAAGCGTCCGGTGAACGCCCTCTAAGTTGGTGACGTAAGTCGTTGCTTCTTATCTCTTTTGTTTTGTAGAAACGGATGGAGGTAGGATGACTAGGTAGCCTAGAAACCCCCAGTTAGTTGATTAGCTTTTCTTTGAGTGCAGTTTGTCGGGTGGCCATGGGAGCACTACACAGGCTTATCGACTGCTGTCAGGGAGCGTCTGCGACCCCGTAGTTGCCAGCAGTTGTACCTCAAGACGGCGATCGAGCCGGTTTGGTACCTGGGCAAGCGTTTAGCTCGTCAGGAGTTTAGTGAGACCTTCCTTGTGCTGGTCGATCTGCCTAGGGTGTTGTTCTAGGATTCGACACCCGATGAGGCGAGGAGCACTTTCACGGCCGTGGAGGTGAGGAGCTGGTGTTACGGGAGGCTGACTACAACACCTTCCGCTTCTCGAGGCTTGCTTGGTACCCGATTGAGGTATGTTTTCCTCTGTTCTTCATTTTCATTGCCTCTTTTTGCACTTTGATAGAAGGGTTTGTTACCTTCGATGTGAATTTCTGTTGTAGGGTGTTGACGTGCTTATGAGGACTCAACCCACAATTTTCCCGACACAGAGAACCTTTCAGGGGCCGGGTGGTGAGGAGTTATAGTTGCGTCTGCCAGAGCCTGCGACTGCAGAGGTGACCGACGCTGGCATGGAGTGGAGGTTGACAGTTTTGAGGGTGATTTTTTGATTTGAATACTCCTCCTTGTTTGTATTTTGCCTTGCATTCTTGTTGTGTTTAAGAACTTTTCTGGTTGTAGGCATCGACCGCTAGTCATCAGGCTTTGTGGCGGATGGCTAACCGATGGAAGGCACTTGCTGGTGACCTGGCCGCGGGGGAGTCTCAGCTCGCGCAGGTATTTGTTTTTGGTTGTTTTATGTGTTTTTGTGTTGCATTTCACGTTTAGATCTAAATGACCTGTATTGTGTTTTGCAGGGTACTGCGGATCCGGCGGAGGTTGCTTGAGTTCGTGCTGAGTTGGACGCAGCAAGGTCAACGTCCAGGCATAGGATCTGGGGATCATCAGTCGGGACCAGGAGCTAAGGCGTTGTGAGGACGAGTTGCGGAGCCGAGATACAGAGATTCCCTCTCTCAGGGCTCAGTTGGCTGCGGCGGAGGAGCTTTGCGTCACGATGGAGTACGAGACGTTGGAGAGTTCTCTTGAGAGGGGGCCTGAGCAGGAGGTTGTGCCTGCTTTGCCCGCGACTGTTGAAGCTTGTGTCCTCCACAAATTAGTGTGATAACATTTGTAAATCTCTTAAAGGTTCACAAGGGTATACTTCGTATTTAATCAGTTGATTAACGATTACCTAATAACAGTTGGCTTGCTAGAAAGTTTGACGTTATTATCATACAGATGGCGGTGATCAACTTGTCCCTAAAGGTCACACCTATAGGATGTGTTTGAGAGATGTGGTTATAGAAATATAATCACATTGATGCCTTATATGACTAAACAGTTAGTCAATGTGTTGATGAGACAATTATTTAGTGAAGATTAAATAATATTAGTTGAGACGAATTAACTGTAAATTCGTAAATTGAATATAATAAGTTATATTTAATTAAATGTATGTAATGTTAGCTTGGACGAATTAATATGTTAATTCGTACTTAAATGTAATCGGTTATATTTAATCAACAAGTTAAATGTGTCATAGTGGTAATAGTAAGGGTACTCAAACCAAGTGGTTATGGGTTCGATCCTCACTAGAAACACATTTTATACATTTTTGGAATAACCGAAAATAAGGATTTTAATCCTTATTATTTCGGTTCCTATGGGCCGAATTTAAGAGAAAAAATATCTCCCTCTTTCACCCTAATTTCGGTGACAATAAGAGGAGAGTAGGGTTTTTTTCCTTAACCTAATTCTTTTCCCATTCTTGCCTCTCATCTCAACAAAAAACACAAAACCTAAAAAATTAATCAGTGATTTTTGGATCGATTCTAGTAAAATCAAAGGGCATATCTCATATCATCTTGGGTGCAACTGATAGGCGAATATCAACTTTGATATTGTTCTTAGGCCGTATTTGCTAGGACCGAATGTTATTTCTTAATCCTTTATGCTTTTGTTTTGCAATCTAGTTTTATGACTCGTAATCATCACTTTATTATTCGTTATAATCCTTGAATTTAAAGGGATGCATACAGATAAATCTCACAGCGACTCCTTGTGAGACCGAGACTTGCCCACTGGGAGGTGCTGCGTAGATGTAGTTGTTTGTCCGCGTTTTGGACTTTCGTTTGTACATATTTACATTTTGCGTGAGGCGGTTTGTATCAGAGCCAAGGCCACGAATTTTAATTTTGATGATTTTCATAAAAATTGGATGCAAACAATTTTTAGGGTTTCGAAAAAAAAAAAAAAAATAAGGGCCCAACTGAAAAAAAAAATTTATGCCGATTGGAAATTTTTTTTGAGCAGCCGGTTTTTGTTCCTTTTCTTGATGATATTTCCATTTTATTTTTCATATTGTTGTTTTAATCAGTTAGAATGATTATATGAAAAATTGGTAGATGTTTTGATTTAATGCAGATTAAGTTAGAATGTAAATGGGAATTGTCATTTTGATGATATAAAAATTTGTTTTTTCTATATAGTTTTGGCATATACGGTTAATCTTGTTCCATTAATTCATATGCTAATCTTGTTAATAGCAACCATAAACGATTTTTGTTCATCGATAATCATGTTTTTGATATTTAGGGCATAATGCCGATTTAAAAATTTTTTACGGCTGTTTTAATTTTTTTTTGCCGTGGAAGAACTTTTTCCTCCAGTTTCTGGTACTGTTCACGTGTAGGCTAGAACTTAAAAAAAAAAAAAATTCTGTTTTTTTTTATTCGGTTTTTGCTGAAAAACCGAGAAAAAATTATGGGCTGATTCGTTTTTTGAGGAATTACCGAAAGAAAAGAAAAAAAATTTGTTTTCTGTTTTTTTTTTCGGCAGAGCTGAAATAAAAAAAAAATTTTGTTTCTCTTTTTTTTTGCCGAGACATTAAAAGAAATAAAGGATTTTGTTTTTTTTGTTTGTTTTGGCCAATTAGTTATTGTGAAACGGTTCACAATTTAAAGATACCATATTATTTTAAAGCAGTTTAAAATTTTGATGGATTAAATTCATATTACAAGTTTAATTTGAATTAAGATTAAATTTAATGTGATAAATTGAGGAATTGTCACTTAATTTGATCAATTAAATAGGTGGTTTGGATAAAATTAATCATCATAATTAAAGAATTATGTCTTGTATGTTTAATTTATTTTTAGTTGATGCATTTTATTTTTGTTGAATGAATCGTTGAATGAATTTATTTACGTTTTTTTGCAATCGGTTGTAAATTGTAATACTTAGTGTGGCCTTAGTCAAATTATGTTTTCGTAATGATGGGAACATAATTTTTAATGTAATTATGAGATCTCGTATCTCCTTTTATTTTTCCTTTAGTTTTGGGTTTTGAAATTAGAATGTAATAAATAGGTTTATTATGTAATTTATTTATTGTAATTTTCAAAGAAGACTAAAGATGAAATTGGAGCTCACTCCCGCTACATGGATCAAGATGGAACATCGAGACAAGCTTCTCGGGTCCAAGGATGGATTCCAAATTTGTATTTAATGTTCATTTTGATAGGATAGGCCACACTAGGACTTTTTATTGTTTTTACGTATTTTCATTCCTATTGCTTTTCATTCACATGCTAGTTAATGCATCATATTCCGCCTAAAACCAAACCACCTACTAAAATGCATGAAAATTGACACATATAGGTTGTATGTTAGTTTTCATAGACATATAGATGTCACATGTTTTAAGCCATCACCTTAGTTTATTCATTCACGCATGCTAGATATTAGTTCACTTAAAATGAATTAAAACAAAGTTGATGGGATCTTCCTCTAAAACGGAAATTGAGACTAGTCTTTATAAGGGCAAACAACTATGAATCCCTTCTTCGTCGGTAGGCATAATATGACCCCTTCTACGTTGGGTAAGTAGTTGTGTTGACTTAGTTTATCTCAACATTATAGTCCGAAGAGTTTCTCGTGATTATGATGGACTAAAGATAGAATTTACAGAAATTTATCGACCAAGAATTCTAACAGTAGAATTAGCTAAAAGGTTAGCTTATCAATTTGCAGATAATTGAGTCTTGGGATCATTTATATAATTCTTGAGGGAGGTCAATTGTATAAATGTTTTGAGTCTTCGCGTTATGACAGTAGTTCATTAGACTTAAAATTATAAACGATGCACATGCTTATTATTTTTATTCTTCTTCTCGCAGTGTAGAACACGTTTATTTTGATAATACTGTTACAACTAAATGTCTGGAAATAACGCAATCCCAATGCCTAGTGCCACACTTGGACGCGAGTCCTGGCTGAAAGCTTTCATGGACCACATGAATCAGTCCACGCGACTGAAGAATGATGGGTCCAAGTTTGCGGACTGGGAGGCGGCACTACGGAATGCTGTCATTGCTGACGGTAAGCTCAAGTACTTAACTGAGCCAATACCGGTCAACCTAGGCCCCAATGCAGGAGTCAACGAGTCACTCGCTTACAGTGACTTCGTTATGGAAGCGGGTGCGATAAAGAACGTACTCATCTTTGCAATGGAAACCAATTTGCAGAGACGCTTCATTGCTCAAGGTGCAAACAATATTTTCACCATGCTCACTAATGAGTTCTCAAAAGCACCGAGAATCGTTACTTATGAGCATACCTGTCGCTTCTTTGATGCGAAACTCCAGAAGGGCCAACCGGTTAGCCCACACATTCTTCACATGATTGAGAATGTCGAGAAGCTGGAGGCACTTGATTGTAAAATCAGTGAGAGCATTGTCATAGACCGAATGCTTTATTCTCTTCACGATGGTTTTGCCCTTTTCAGGGCGAACTACTACATGAATGACTTGAAAAAGAGTCCTCATGAGCTACACTCCCTTCTCGTACAGACCGAGAAGGATATGAAATTGAGTGGGAGCATGAAGCAGGATGTTCTCATGATTTCAAACAAAGGTAAAGGTAAGGGCAAGGCTCATGGCGACCTAGCTGTAGGTAAGCCAAAGTTTAAAAAGCCAGGAAACGGTAAGAGTGGGCCTGGTGAGACTAGTGGCTCACATGGCAAGGCACAGAGCAAGGGCGGTGACATTGAGTGCCACCATTGTCACAAGACTGGACATTGGAGGAGGAACTGTCCCGTCTACCGTGAGGACATCAAGCAGGCCGCGTCGTTCCTGTTGGTATGTCATCTTATATTCATATGATTGAGATTAACCATGCAAGTTTCGGAACTTGGGTACTAGATACTGGTTGTGGTTCTCACCTATGTAATCATTTGTAGGGCCTAAAGAACATCATACCTCTCGAAAAAGGTGATGTGGACCTGCGAGTCGGGAATGGAGCACGAGTTGCTGCTGTCTCGAAGGGAACATATTTAATCCAACTCTCTAGTGGTTTTGAGTTATTTTTATATAACTGTTACTATGTACCCAGTTTGTCTAAGAACATTATTTCTGTTTCCGTACTTGCAAAAGACGGTTTTGCATTTTCAATAAAGGATAATAGCTGTATTTTCTCTTTCAATGAAATGATTTATGGCAAAGCAGTTTCCATGAATGGAATTTATATCTTAGACCAAACCACAGAAGTATTACACATGAATAATAAGAAATTAAAGGTTGGTGACAAAGATCAAACCTATCTATGGCATTGTCGAATGGGACACATAAATGAGAAACGTGTAAAGAAACTCGTTGATAATGGGACTATTCCCGCATTCGAGTTTTCTACATATGACACGTTTGAATCATGTCTCATTGGCAAGATGACTTGAATTTCCATCAAAGGTGTTGGAATGCGCGCTAGTGACCTATTAGGACTCATACATACTGACGTATGTGGACCTATGTCAATTACCGCTAGTGATGGCTATAGATATTTTATCACTTTCACGGACGATTTGAGTAGATATGGATATGTCTACTTAATGAAGCATAAAAGTGAGTCCTTTGAGAAATTCAAGGAATACCAGAACAGGGTTTAGAACCAACTGGGTAGAAAGGTTAAAGCACTCCGTTCAGATCGGGGTGGCGAATATCTTTCAAATGAGTTTGATCAACACCTTAAAGACTGTGGAATCGTTTTGCAGTTAACTCCACCTGGAACACCTCAATTAAATGGTGTGTCCGAACGGAGAAATCGAACCTTACTTGATATGGTTCGATCCATGATGAGTCACACGGTAGTGCCTGATTCATTATGGGGTTTTGCTCTTTTTGTCACCGCTCTTATACTTAACCGAAGTCCGACTAAAGTCACGACAAGACTCCATATGAAATGTGGAAGGGAACGGTCCCTAACTTGTCCTTTATTCGGGTTTGGGGCTGCGAGGCTTATGTCAAGTGGAGACACGAGGATAAGCTCGGCCCGCGATCGGTCAGGACATACTTTATTGGTTATCCAAAAGGAACATTTGGTCATTACTTCTATTCGCCTACCGAACATCGAGTTTTTGTTGCGGCTAGTGCGACGTTCTTAGAGAAAGAATTTCTCGAGAACAAGACGAGTAATAGAACCTTCGAGCTGTCGGAGATTCCAGAACCAACAACCGAGGAACGGATGGAGGATGTGGTTCCTCCAACTGATGATACGGTTAATATTCCTGAGGAACCTAGGAGGTCGGGTAGAGTCTCTAATCCTCCGGACAGATACATTGTTATGGTCGAGGAGAAAGACGTTTTACTCCTAGAGAGTAATGAACCCGCAACCTATAAAAGTGATATGGCCTGTTCCGACTCAAAGCTATGGCTCGAAGCCATGCAATCTGAGATGGACTCCATGTATGAGAATAACGTATGGGATCTAGTTGATTTACCTAATAAGGTAAAACCTCTACAGTGCAAATGGCTTTACAAAAAAAAGCGTTCTATAGACGCGCAACCAGATACCTATAAGGCACGACTAGTGGCAAAAGGTTTCACTCAAGTGCACGGATTGCATTATGATGAAAATTTTGCACCTGTAGTTATGCTACGTTCCATTCGGATAATCTTAGCGATTGCCGCTTTTCATGATTATGAAATTTGGCAAATGGATGTAAAAACCGCCTTCTTAAACGGTTATTTGGAGGAAGAGTTGTACATGGTGCAACCCAAAGGTTTCACAGATCCTGAACATCCTAAGAAAGTATGCAAGCTTAAGCGTTCCATTTATGGACTTATGCAAGCTTCTCGGAGTTGGAATCATCGATTCGACCAGGTAATAAAAGAGTATGGTTTCACTCGATCGGTCGAGGAACCATGCTTATATATCAAGTCGAGTGGGAGCAAGATTGTATTCTTGATATTGTATGTCGATGACATACTCCTGATTGGGAATGACATTCCTCTCCTATCTTCGGTTAAAGAATGGTTGAAGAACCATTTCCAGATGAAAGATCTGGGTGAGGCACAACGCATTTTGGAAATCCGTATCTACCAAGATAGATCATGACGGACGTTATCACTTAGTCAGGAGTCTTATTTGGATAAGATTCTTGAGAAGTTCAACATGACCTACTCCAAGAAGGGGAACCATCCAATGACGACTGGGATGCAGTTGAGCAAGTCTCAGTCACCCACGACGCCTGAAGGGATTAAGCGCATGAGTCGTGTTCCTTATGCATCTGCAATAGGATCGATCATATATGCCATGATATGCACACGTCCAGACGTGGCATATGCATTGAGTATGACGAGTCGGTACCAAAAGACTCCAGGTGAAACACACTGGATAGCTGTTAAAAACATCCTCAAGTACCTAGGGAGGACTAAGGATTGGGTATTGACTTATGGAGGAGATACTAAGCTATGCGCAACCGGTTACGCAGATGCTAGCTTCCAAACAGATCGAGATGACTCAAAATCTCAGTCCGGGTTCGTCTTTACTCTTAATGGTGCTGCGGTCAGCTGGAAGAGTTCCAAACAGATTGTTGTAGCAGATTCTACTACTGAATCCGAGTACTATGCCGCTTCGGAAGCAGCTAAGGAAGCGATATGGATGCGTCATTTCTTACAAGGACTTACGATAGTTCCTAGTTCGAATGACCCGATCACCATCTATTGTGACAATAGAGGTGCCATCTTCCAGGCTAAGGAGCCAAAGTCTAGCAACAAATCTAGACATGTACATCGTAAAGCTCACCTGATCCGTGATTATGTGGAGCAAGAGGAGATAGTGATTGACGAGATTGCGACGGATGATAACATCGCGGATCCTCTCACTAAACCGTTGAATTATGATAAGCATGTAGGGCACGTTATGTCCATGGGAATTAAACGTGTTCCTGAGTTGTAGTAGTTGAGTATGGATTTGATACATTATCTTTTTCATATACTATAACTTCATCGTTTTAAATATAATATTTTGTTTTTCATGTGGATTGTACTGACAACATTGAACGCCACAAAGTGAACTGAATTACTTTATATTTGTTTTGGTCCGTAATCGCCAATGTGAGCTGATAACTCCGGCTATTATATTGTGTAGTCGATTGATGGTGGGTTCAACGAGCCATAAGTCAAACGGTTGACTGATCGATCACAGATGCGAGATTATAACGATACCTCGTAGGACAACTTTTTGTGACAACGTAATGGAGTCCTAAATGTTTAATAACATTCGGTGCCAGGTCGTGGATAGGACATCCATTGTGTTCCTAGAGTCGATTCTTTTGACTATCAACTGTCTCTTGAGATTAAGGCAGTTTTTGGGTGACTTTGGTTTCTTTCTCACGGTCTGCCGTAACTGGAGGCTAAGTAGATTTTTTCTGGGTCATTTCATACTGTGCTTACATCTGCAGGATTCGAGTTGAGGAAAATATCCAACCCTTATCAGGTATAGTTATTTCTCAGGGCCACTCGAGGAGTTGTAACTGAAATGCATGGCCATGCTCGAATGATGATTCGTTTATCAGTTAAGTTACTCTCTAGTCGGGGAAACCACTCTTGATACAGATCGCTTGTAAAATACGACCTTTGTGAATCCAGATTTGCAAATTGTTTTACATTGAGTGGGAGAAATTTTAGGATATGAGAATCGGTTATCGCACATACACTTGTGAGGACAAGTGGGAGTTTGTTGGAGCTTGGGTCCTCCACAAATTAGTGTGATAACATTTGTAATTCTCTTAAAGGTTCACAAGGGTATACTTCGTATTTAATCAGTTGATTAACGATTACCTAATAACGGTTGGTTTGCTAGAAAGTTTGACGTTATTATCATACAGATGGCGGTGATCAACTGGTCCCTAAAGGTCACACCTATAGGATGTGTTTGAGAGATGTGGTTATAGAAATATAATCACATTGATGCCTTATATGACTAAACAGTTAGTCAATGTGTTGATGAGACCATTATTTAATGAAGATTAAATAATATTAGTTGAGACGAATTAACTGTAAATTCGTAAATTGAATATAATAAGTTATATTTAATTAAATGTATGTAATGTTAGCTTGGACGAATTAATATGTTAATTCGTACTTAAATGTAATCGGTTATATTTAATCAACAAGTTAAATGTGTCATAGTGGTAATAGTAAGGGTACTCAAACCAAGAGGTTATGGGTTCGATCCTCACTAGAAACACATTTTATACATTTTTGGAATAACCGAAAATAAGGATTTTAATCCTTATTATTTCGGTTCCTATGGGCCGAATTTAAGAGAAAAAATATCTCCCTCTTTCACCCTAATTTCGGTGACAATAAGAGGAGTGTAGGGGTTTTTTCCTTAACCTAATTCTTTTCCCATTCTTGCCTCTCATCTCAACAAAAAACACAAAACCTAAAAAATTAATCAGTGATTTTTGGATCGATTCTAGCAAAATCAAAGGGCATATCTCATATTGTCTTGGGTGCAACTGATAGGCGAATATCAACTTTGATATTGTTCTTAGGCCGTATTTGCTAGGACCGAAGGTTATTTCTTAATCCTTTATGCTTTTGTTTTTCAATTTAGTTTTATGACTCGTAATCATCACTTTATTATTCGTTATAATCCTTGAATTTAAAGGGATGCATACAGATAAATCTCACAGCGACTCCTTGTGAGACCGAGACTTGCCCACTGGGAGGTGCTGAGTAGTTGTAGTTGTTTGTCCGCGTTTTGGACTTTCGTTTGTACATATTTACATTTTGCGTGAGGCGGTTTGTATATTTGTGCTTTTGGATTGTAGTTTATTTTGTTTGGCTTTTTTGTGTTGTGTTTCGGAGGAGCACGGTTAGCTGCTGATTCCCTTTTGCTTTGCATTTGTTCCTGCATTGTTAGTGTAGAAAACAAGCAATATAACACATATGCATAAACGTAAACACGCAAAAGCATTTGATGAAAACAAAATAACCACGACGACTCGAGGTTAAAATTGAAATTTGAACAGAAATTTTGAAAATTCCGCAACAGGTCGTCACGTTTGGATTTTTCAAATGAAATTGTTATGAAATTTTGAGCAATTGACTCGTGTTTGAATTAAATTGCATCGAAATTTGTCGAAAATTGATTTGTAATTCGAAAAACTAAAACTCAAACCGTCACGGATGAATTTCAAAAGAGATTTTGTGAGTGTAGTTGATTTGATTTTTGTGAGATCAAGACTCGGATTTGCAAGAGCAGGAAAATTGACCTCGTCTTATCAATTTTCGAATTTTGTGGAAAAATGCAAAAAAGCGAAAAATTTTCGGAATTTTCGACTGACATGGAAACGATCCATCGCAGATCAGGGCGACTAGCACTTCCCCCCCTAAAAAAGATGAGAAAAACCCGTATGTTTAAAGCTGCGTCATGGAAACCGTGCCGGATTTTGTAAAACACGAAAACAAGGAAATGTGAGTGTGAGAAAACACAAAAATTTCTGGATAGGCCCGAAGAGGCGCGAGTCCTGCGGCGGGAGGATTTAAGTGTCAGGAAGAAACACAACTTTATAGGGACAAATCAAGGTGCGGATTCTAAGGACCAGCCAAAAGGGCGCGAGGCCATAGGCGATGGAAGGGAGCTTCCCCCTTTTTCGGATAAAAGCGCTGATTTTTTTTGTATAAATAGGGACGCTTGTGCTTAATTATTTCATCATCCGAAACACGAAAAACGTCTCTACAAAAACCTTTCTTCTTCTTCTTCTTCAACAAAATAATTCATGGATGCTTTCGAAAATAGGTTGTGACATTGGTGTCGGGATTTATCACCTCCGGAGAAGTATCAACTCGTTGTAATGGTGCAATCCTCGTTACTTGAAGTATGCTCTCGGTTTTGGGATTCGAAGCATCATGTTTTCGCTTTCCCGAAAGGTGAAATTTGTCCTCTTGCCGAAGAAGTGGGCGACATTGGTGTATGGCCGGGTTATACTCCGGTGCTTCCTCCGACTCGGTTGTGTTACAAAGAAAAGTTCCGTTCAATGTTGGGCTTGTCAACGAGCCAAGTGAACTCTCTCCTTGCTCCTCATGGTGTGGATATGTTGGCTCTTATCAACATTTTCTCGAACCGTTTGGATGTCAATGTTTCGGAGGTGGATAGGAAAAGGGCTCTTGCCTTTTGCCTAGTGCACGCATACCTCCTTGTCGTAGCCTTGAAGAAGGAGGGGTCAAAGTGTTATGGTAGTATGACCCTTGTGCGTGTAGTTGAGCAAATGGAGCACGGTTGGGATCTATCATGGTTGGTGCTTGGCGAGATCATCTAAGCTTTGGAAAAGAAGGGCTCTTGTGGAGAAGCTCCTTCGTTTGGATCTCCAAGGATCCTCCAAGTGTGGCTATTGGAGAGGCTAAGGTACGTAGAGCCTCCGGCCGATTCTTCGTCTTATTCCTTATGTCACCTTACCATGAGGAAGAAGTTGTACTCGAATAGTTTTGCATTCACCGAGGCCTATTGGACCTCGATATTGGTGGAGGAGGGTGGTCCTCATATCCGTTGGGTGGTGCCTTGGTGGCACTTGACGTCCTTCACGGGGTTGCCTACTTCGGCCGCTAGTTCTTGTTCTTTGATGGTGGTGGGTTTGAAGGTTGCTTCCTTCATTTATCCCGAAAGGTTTATGAGGCAAATGGGGAGTCAACAAAAAGTAACCGCTCAAGATACTCTCATCCAAGAGAGTGTTTTTCGAAATTCTGAGCTCGTGGAGATCTTCGAAAGATGGTGTGCCACTCGGACGACATGGGAGGTACCAAACCCCATTGCCACGACATGGGAGACTCCCGCTTATGTCAAGTGGTCAAGAGCTCAAACCTTGGAAGAAAGATCCAAGTCTCGTAAAGACAAGGTCGTTGACTTGAAGTATAGAGAGGTTGGCAAGGCTAGCCATGCCTTCTTTGATGATTTTGTCGATGGAGCCAGCCCGGATGTAATGAGGCCACCAAAGAGTATAAGCTTGGGTCCCAAAGAGGTAGTGGGTCGTGTATGGGCTCGACTTGGACCAAGTATAAGGTCTTGCAAGAGACCGGAGGCCGTCACCGTTTTAGATCCGTTGAGGATCCGTTCTGAAGAGGAAGTCCATGCTAGGCGGGCCAACAAGAAGAACAAGGGGAAGATGTACCCCGAGAGAAAAGGCAAGGGTAGAATGGAAGAATGAATATCTCCACTAACCATTTTACTATTATGTTGTATTAGTGTTGTGAGTTTTTTATTATGTTGTACTAGCTATGTATTGTGTACTTTGTGCTAGTTTTACTATGTGAGATGTCTTAGTCGACATTCTAGCTTTGACAAGTTGTAGACTTGCTTAGCTTTATTTATTATCAAATTTGTAATCCTTCTCATTATTAATTAAATAAGAGGATTGCTTGTGTCAAAAGAAATTGTGAACGCTTGTTTCTTCCATCCATTTTGTAAAGGCAATTTCGGTTTTAATTATCCTAAACATTGCACTTATGAAATGGGGTTTTTTTGTGGGAAGGGAGACAGGCTTCCATTTTTGTATTTTTGTGGAAAAGGGAATGTTTTCCCCCCCCTTTTTTTTAAGTTGATATGGGTGATTTTTTTTGTTTTGTGGGGATGGTTGTATCCTTCTTGTGTAAGAAAGGACTGCCTACGTATCCACCTGAAAAGGTGAAATTAAACCATGATTGTAGTTTAAACGTTTTGTAAATTTTATTTGGGTTTTGTGGTTGTATCCTTCTTGTGTAAGAAAGGAATGCCTACATATCCAGTTGAAGAGGTGAAATCAAACCATGCTCGTAGTTCAGGTGTTTTTTTGTGAGTGCAAATGGATGTTGCCTTTGACAGATCAAAGGACGTTTAAAACATGGCAAGGTGCCGCAACTTAGACTCGATAAAACATGCAATTCAAATCAGAACGCGTTGAGGAACTTGATTTGAAAGGGATATTGTGGTTACTAGTTGTGAGAGTAGGGTAAGGTTTGTTGGTTGCTATATCTTGCTAAGAGATTTACTGAAAAAGATATCTCGGGTCATGTATGACTAGCAAGATACATCAAAGCTCCAACTGCACTCAAGTACGGTACTTCAGGACCAAGGACTTTCTCATTTGCTTCACGAGGTCGAAACGGGCCGTTCTTCACATCAAGTGTTCTTACAATCATAAGAGTATTCAACGGATGTGCTTTATCCATTTTAAACTGTTTTAGCACTTTATCAATATAGGTCCCTTGATGTAACAAAATTCCACTGTCAAGATGTTCAATTTGCACACCAAGACAAAATTTTGTCTTTCCTAAATCTTTCATCTCAAATTCTTTCTTCAAACATTCGACGGCTTTTGTAATTTCTTCAGAAGTTCCAACAATATTAAGATCATCAACATAAACAACAATAATCACAAATCCGGATTTTGACCTCTTTATGAATAGACACAGACAAATAGGATCATTTTTATAACCTTCTTTTTACAAATATTCACTAAGACGGTTATACCACATACGCCCGGACTGTTTCAAACCATACAAAGATTTGTTTAGCTTGATTGAATATGGCTCTCTTGGACTTGATTTTAATGTGTCGGGAAGCTTAAAACCTTCAGGGAGTTTCATGTATATTTCATTATCAAGTGAGCCATATAAATAAGCTGTAACAACGTCCATAAGACGTAAATCAAGTCCTTCCCTTATAGCCAGACTAATCAGATATCGAAACGTAGTTGCATCCATTACAGGAGAATATGTCTCTTCATAATCAATACCAGGTCTTTGTGAAAAACCTCGTGCAACTAAACGAGCCTTATATCTGACTATCTCGCCCTTTTCATTTCTTTTTCGCACAAACACCCATTTGTAGCCTACTGGCTTTACTCCACTGGGTGTGCGAATTACTGGCCCAAATACTTCTCATTTAGCCAATGATTTTAATTCTACTTCAATAGCATCTTTCCATTTAGGCCAATCAAGTCTACGTCTGCACTGATCAACAGACTTTGGTTCTGAAGGAAATGTAGATTCATATACATACTAACATATTCATATATGTCGAAATAATTTGTCATAAAATTAAATACGGATTTTATGCATGCAAACAATATAACAAAGAGAAGAAATCATGTTCTTACAATGAGTATTCGGTTTTATTGGGCACAAAAGAAATCTCCTTTTCTTTTGTTCTTGAGCTTTCCTTATGGATGAACCAAGATCCAAGTGTAGGATCTCTCCCTAAGCTTTATACCCAAGGCTTTCTCTTAATCTAATTAATATTATAAGTACTAGTATAATATTAATCTAGTAGAAAAATGAACCAAAAATATTTTGGTATTGCTCCTAAAACCGGGTAGGAGAATAGATGAGGAAGGATGAAATTTTTATCTCTCTAAAAATTATATCATCAAGTAAGAATGAATAATTATCTAACCACACACTACATATGGTGAATGATAAAGATAATAAGTAAAAGAACTCCTTGTTCTTTCCAAGGGAGAACCGGGTAGGGTGGAGGGAAATGGCCTATGCATGGCCTTTGTGCTCTTACACAAAAGGCACTAGGTATGCATGCCTAAATTAGAGTAATTATCATTATGCTTACCACTAACTTAAACAAACACAATATTTGTTTAAACAACCTCCCATTTTCGGCACATATGATAATATGAGATCCATATTATTTTTTTTTTGTCAAATGTCAATATGTCACATGTCATATGTGACATAAATTTGTTATGTAATTTTTAACATGTTAAAAATCAACGTATTAATAAAAATACGTCACATACAAAAATCGACTTAGTAATTTCATAATTACTTGTGCCAAAATATTTTACCAATTTATAAATCGTATTTATAATAATTCATTCAAATTTAATTGTTTCTAAACAATAATTTCATCCGAGTAATGATACAATTCAATTACTCGGACAACCGTATCTCATTTAATCACATTTCAATTTGATACGTAAATTTTACTTCCAAAATCGTCCGTCAATTTTCAAGTAATTTAATTAACTCGCAACATTATACGATTAATTAAATAATCAATTAAGAGTGTTGCCCTATAGGTATGACCTAGGGGTCAATCGATCACCACCGTCAAACGACAAGAATGTCAAACTCTAGTCACCAATCATTACCGATATATGTTGACCATTGACAAGAACAATATTACTTCCCAATTGTATTCTTTATAATGAGGTTTAAACGTGTGATCATCATGATCAATAGTCGTGATCGCATTATTGTCGGAGGACACATATTCCAACAATCTCCCACTTGTCCTCGACAAGTGTGCGTCACCAATTCTCTTGTCCTATTACTATCTCCCACTCAATGCAAGGTGTCTTTCAGGTCGTACTTGCAAGTGATCATATCGAGAGTGGTTTCCTCGATCTGGAGAATAACTGATTGACCGGACTTATCTATCATAGATACTTTCCGAGCGTGGCCACGCATTTTCCAATTCATTACTCCTCGAGTGGCCCCGAGATATTGTTATAACCCTGACTAGGGGTGGACAATTCCTATCGCACTCATTCCCTTCGACTAGCCACACCATCATAACCCAAAATATGCCCATTTGACCCCATTTACGAAGGTCGTAGTAACACAAATCAAAGTTAATCTGAAACTGTGCCATCTTAGGCGAATAGTCTTTAGTCAAAAGAATCGACTCATTTGAATACTATAGTAGCTCTCGCCAGGACCAGGCTATATAAATTTGCCAGAACTCTATAAGCGGTCATAAGGCCCGACAAAATGTTCCTAACATGATCACGCCTATGTGATCGACTAGTCATCTCACATGACTCTATGGCACTTGAACTTGCCATCAATCGCCTCACACTCTAGTCACTTCGAGACGTCACCTCATATAAGTAACTATGGGCAAAAACAATGTTAATCCATGTTCACTTTAACGGGGTTCAATTGTCTCTACAACCCGTTTGGATATAACAAAGTATAAATTTAAAGATAAAAGACAAATGTGATTATGAACATGAACAAAAACAACACTTTTATTTCATTTCAAAATCTAACAAAAACTTGGTACACGTTTAAGTCCCATGGACGTAACATGTCCATCATGCTTAGCTGCGATAAAGGCTTGGTGAGCGGATCGGCTATGTTGTCATCCGTCCCAACCTTACAAATCGCAATTTCCTTTCTTTCAATGAAATCTCTTATTACATGATACTTTCTAAGTACATGTCTAGATCTATTACTAGACTTTGGCTCCTTAGCTTGGAAGATCGTCCCACTATTATCACAATAGAGAGTGATGGGATCATTGGCGGTAGGTACTACTTTTAGACCTTCCGTGAATTGCTTGATCCACATAGCTTCCTTGGCGCTTCGATCTTTGCTATGTACTCACCTCCGTTGTAGAATCCGATTCTGACTTCCTTGAAGCTTCTCCAGCTTACGGCACCACCATTAAGCATAAACACGAAACCAGCTTGTGATTTCAAGTCATCTCTATCTGTTTGAAAACTTGAGTCCGTGTATCCATTAACACGCAACTCAGTGTCTCCTCCAAACACAAGGATAGAATCCTTAGTTCTTCTCAAGTACTTAAGGATGTTCTTTACAGAAGAATCCAGTGACTCTCACCGGATTTCCTTGATATCTACTCGTCATACTCAAAGCACACGAGACATCGGGACGTGTGCATATCATGGCGTACATGATTGATCCGACGGCGAAGCATAAGGGATCAACTTCATGCGTTCAACATCATGGGGCTCGGAGGGAGATTGAGTCTTGCTCAATATCGTCCCGGTTCCCATAGGTACCAAACCCCTTTTGGATTTGTCCATGCTGAACCGTCGAAGAATCTTATCGACATAAGACTCTTGACTTAGTGCCAATATCCTCTTGGATCTATCTCTATAGATCCGGATACCTAATATGCGTTGTGCCTCTCCTAAATCCTTCATTTGGAAGTGGTTACCTAACCACTTCTTGACAGAAGACAACATTGGAATATCATTTCCAATGAGTAGTATGTCATCGATATACAAGATTAGGAACACAACATTGCTCCCACTGAATTTCATGTATAAACATGGTTCCTCAACACTTCGAGTGAAACCATTTTCTTTTATAACATGATTGAATCGATGATTCCAACTTCTAGATGCTTGCTTAAGACCATAAATGGATCTCTTAAGCTTGCACACTTTGTTAGGATTTTTAGAATCAACAAAACCTTCGGGTTGTATCATGTACACCTCCTCTTCTAAATGCCCATTTAGAAAAGCAGTTTTGACATCCATTTGCCATATTTCATAATCATGAAATGCGGCGATCGCTAACAAAATCCGTATGGATCTTAGCATGGCTACGGGGGCAAATGTCTCATCATAATGGAGACCTTGGACTTGGGTATATCCTTTTGCCACTAGCCTAGCTTTGTAGACATCATCATGTCCTTCTATGCCATTCTTGACTTTGAATATCCATTTGCATTGAAGGGGTCTTGCCCCTTTAGGCAAATCTACCAAGTCCCAAACTTGGTTTTCATGCATAGAATCCATTTCGGACTTCATGGCTTCAAGCCATAAGGAGGAATTTGGACTAGAGATTGCGGCCTTGTAGGTGGCGGGCTCATCACTTTTCATAAGCAATACATCGAGTGTTCCATCTTCCTCGATAAGTCCCACATATCGATCGGGATGGCGAATTACTCGGCCCGTCCTTCTTAGTGGAGGAGGTACAACCGCGTTAGACGACGAAGGAACATCTTCTTGCGTCTCTACCTCGGTTTGTGGCTCTTGAACTTCATCAAGTTCAAAATTTCTCCCACTCTGTCTCTTAGAAATAAACTGGCTTTCTAAGAAGACAGCCTCGGAAGACACAAACACTTTGTTATCTTGAGGTTTGTAGAAGTAGTAACCTCGAGAGGTCAAAGGATAACCTACAAAGATGCATTTTTCGGATCTTGGGGCAAGCTTATTGTCGGGTTTAGCCTTGACGTAAGCATCACATCCCCAAATTTTCATATAGGATAGATTAAGAACTCTTCCTTTCCATGTCTCAAATGGAGTCTTTTCGGTGGCTTTAGTGGGACTATTATTTAAAGATAGAATTGCAGTTTGGATTGCAAATCCCCAAAACGAGTTCGGTAACTCGGTTTGACTCGTCATGGATCGAACCATATAAAGTAGGGTTCGATTTCTCCTTTCGGCAACACCATTCAGTTGTGGTGTTCCGGGTGGAGAAAGTTGTGATATAATACCACAACCTTTCAAGTGTGAATCAAATTCAAGACTAAGGTATTCACCACCACGATCGGATCGTAGTGCCTTAATCCTTTTGTTCAATTGGTTCTCTACTTCGTTTTGGAATTCCTTGAATTTCTCAAATGCTTCACTCTTGTGTTTCATTAAATAGATATACCCATATCTACTCAAGTCATCGGTGAAGGTTATAAAGTAGTCATAATTACCACGAGCGGTGATACTCATTGGTCCGCATACATCAGTGTGTATGAGTCCCAATAGCTCACTAGCTCGTGTCCCTTTACCACTAAAAGGATTACGAGTCATTTTGCCAAGTAGGCAATATTCGCATGTACCAAATGATTGATAATCAAATGGTGTAATCACATTAGTTGAAATTAATCTTTTGATGCGATTCTCGTTTATGTGACCTAATCGACAATGCCAAATGAACGCTTCACTTGGGTCACTTGATTTGAGTTTCTTTGATTGAATGTTATAAATATCATTCGTTGGATTTGAGGTCTCTAAAATGTAAATGCCATTAATGGAAGAAGCTTGGCCAATAACCAAATCATTCCTAGAAATAGTACAACGATTGTTCTTAATGACAAAACAAAAACCGTCCATGTCTAGCATGGCGATTGAAATAATGTTTTTAGAGAGCGTAGGCACATAAAAACAATTATGCAAATACAACTCAAATCCATTTGGCAAAGCTAGAACATAAGTTCCTTTGGATTCGGCCGCTACCCGAGCTCCATTTCCAAGGCGTAGATCCACATCTCCCTTGCTAAGCCTCTCCACATCTCTTAAACCCTGTAAATGATTACAAAGGTGAGAACCACAACCGGTATCTAGTACCCATGTCGTAGTGGAAGTATAATTTATATCAATAACATAAATTTCTTTAGGAATTGTACCTTTTGGAGTAACGAGTCCTTCCCTTATATTTCGCAAATACATAGGGCAATTCCTAAGCCAATGTCCCATGCCATAGCAATAATGGCACTCATCATTAACTTGCTTGAAGTTTTTGACTTTCTTTCCTTTCTTCTTGAACCTCTTTCCCTTTGACGCAAGAACTTGATTGCTAGAGCTCCCACTAGCTTTGGCATCTTTATCTTCCAGAGACAAAGACCCTATAGATCGTATGAGGTAGTCTTCTTGAGACGGACTCACACGAGGTCTAGTAGTAGTGGGTGGTTTAGAAGAAGTGATGAAGTTAAGGTTTCCATCCGAACCTATCCCAAAATGAAGTTCTCTAGTTGTATCGAATTTGTTGTTGGAGCAAACGTCGTCAAGAACATTGTGATATGACTCAATAGTTATAGGTGCGGTAGCATTTGATGGATTCATTGTAAAAAACTACAAATATGGAGGAAAAGGAAATATTAACATTTGTCTTTTTAAATCATACTTGCAAATTAACAAGATATGAACATTTATATAGTGACCTCTACCAAACTATAATAAATGATTCCAAGACCCAAATTCATATCAACTTAGGCACGGGGTAGCCGATGAAACCCTCATCAATATAACTCAGTGGATTAACCTTTTAATCGATTCTACTTTTAGAACTCTTGGTCGATAAAATTACTCTAATATTTATCTATAGCCCAAAACACATCAACAAGGGCACGGGGTAGCCGATGAAACCCTTATCAATTACTTTTGTTGAGTTCAATCCAAATTTCGAATAAATGTGTCCATTGTCCAAACTCACATTAACTTAGGCACGGGGTAGCCGATGAAACCCTCATCAACATGAATTCGGTGGATTAGACATTTATCACCCACTTCCCCTACGTAACAAGGTTTGTACCCCGGGGTAGCCGAGTGCACTCCCTCGCGAAATAGGTTTTCATGGTTTCTACTATTTGGTAAGGCTATGTCTCAATTAATTGTTTTAGCGAGAGGTCATGTCAATTTATTATCTATCACGTTTTAAGTGAACTAAAGCGGTGAACTACGATAATTTGAATTGACACGGTCGATAAACTCGATAAAATAAGGATGCATGTTTTAGTTATGGCGATTTAGCGATGCATGTGACATAAAATAAAATGCAAGTATAAAGATAAATAAATCCTAGTATGGCCTTTCCTAAAAATAGAAAACTATTTATCTATTACATATTCGGAAACCAACTCCATTGGTCCCTTGAACTTCGGTTGTTTCACGCATCTCGAGGTAAAACCGTCTTTATGTATCGCCATTCTTGAAGAAATCCGTCTTTGGGTACTCCGGAATGAATAAAATTACATAACAAATTACATAATTTCCTATTATACATTTGTAACTAAAATAAAATAAATTTATTAAATTACAAAACGGTGATACGAGATCACAATAAAAATTACAACCGAATCGATATTCCCATACATTTCGGGAAATACCAATTAAAATCTAAGGCCATACTAAGTAAAATTACATAATTCAAAATTACATAAATTAAAATTATGACAATCATAAAGAAAATGCAGCATTATAATATGTATGAACATGCTCAATTTTTATGCTAAATCGCCTTTAATAGCCAATATCGTATATTACTCGGTTTTTACGGATTTGCGTGATTTCAACATTTTATAATCACAAAAATACATAAACTCATATTTATGCATAAGTTAATTACCCTAACCTCTTAGGACTCAAAATTTAGTCTTCACTAATAATTTGACCATAATTAACCCATATTTTATAAAAATTGTTCATAAATGGACCAAAAATTACAAAATAAGCTATTAAACTTCAAATAAATCACAAAATTTCAAATAAATTCAAAATTTGAAATTTAAACTCATGAACATTCTGGAAAAATTCCATGACACTCATAATGTTCAAAATCTTAGGTTAAAAATTTCGAAAATTTACCGGAAAAACAATGTTGCGGTTTATCGATTTTTTTAATAAAATAATCATAAAAACATGGAAAAATTTTTTTCACTAACTTTTCAATTTTAGATCTGAAAAAGATAATAAAATGCAACATTAGACGTTTTTCCTAAGTCATAGATTATGTTTTATTAATTTTTCACTAATAATGTCACTATTTATGCTATTTTTCTTCAAAAATCCATAAATCATGCAAAAAGACTTCTTTATAGCCAATTATTTTACACACATCTTGTAAAATTGCATGTGACAACATATTAATTTTCTATGACCAGATTCGAAATTTAACTCATATTAACCTATTTTTCACCTAAATCCGAATTTAATAATGAAAAATTCATTTTTCGAGCATAACATGTCCAGAAATTATGAAAATTTACAGGTTATCTCAAAATAATATATGTGACAACATATCCAAAAATTAATGGAAAATTCGAAGTATAGCTAATTTTAGACCAAAAATGACATTTTTACTCATAAAATCACATTTAAATGCCATTATTGTAAATTATGACCAATAAAAATCCGAAAAATTAACCAAAATATCCTAAAACATTTTAGGACCATAAATATTAACATGCATGGTTTAATTTCGTGATATATCATAATAACACAAATTTTACAAGTTTTATTTGTTATTCTTATAACTCGGAAAAACTTTTAACCGATTTGCATGCAAACAACTGTGGCTCTTGATACCGATTGAAGGAAATGTAGATTCATATACATACTAACATATTCATATATGTCGAAATAATTTGTCATAAAATTAAATACGGATTTTATGCATGCAAACAATATAACAAAGAGAAGAAATCATGTTCTTACAATGAGTATTCGGTTTTATTGGGCACAAAAGAAATCTCCTTTTCTTTTGTTCTTGAGCTTTCCTTATGGATGAACCAAGATCCAAGTGTAGGATCTCTCCCTAAGCTTTATACCCAAGGCTTTCTCTTAATCTAATTAATATTATAAGTACTAGTATAATATTAATCTAGTAGAAAAATGAACCAAAAATATTTTGGTATTGCTCCTAAAACCGGGTAGGAGAATAGATGAGGAAGGATGAAATTTTTATCTCTCTAAAAATTATATATCATCAAGTAAGAATGAATAATTATCTAACCACACACTACATATGGTGAATGATAAAGATAATAAGTAAAAGAACTCCTTGTTCTTTCCAAGGGAGAACCGGGTAGGGTGGAGGGAAATGGCCTATGCATGGCCTTTGTGCTCTTACACAAAAGGCACTAGGTATGCATGCCTAAATTAGAGTAATTATCATTATGCTTACCACTAACTTAAACAAACACAATATTTGTTTAAACAACCTCCCATTTTCGGCACATATGATAATATGAGATCCATATTATTTTTTTTTTGTCAAATGTCAATATGTCACATGTCATATGTGACATAAATTTGTTATGTAATTTTTAACATGTTAAAAATCAACGTATTAATAAAAATACGTCACATACAAAAATCGACTTAGTAATTTCATAATTACTTGTGCCAAAATATTTTACCAATTTATAAATCGTATTTATAATAATTCATTCAAATTTAATTGTTTCTGTAAACAATAATTTCATCCGAGTAATGATACAATTCAATTACTCAGACCGTATCTCATTTAATCACATTTCAATTTGATACGTAAATTTTACTTCCAAAATCGTCCGTCAATTTTCAAGTAATTTAATTAACTCGCAACATTATACGATTAATTAAATAATCAATTAAGAGTGTTGCCCTATAGGTATGACCTAGGGGTCAATCGATCACCACTGCGTTGCACGACAAAAGAATGTCAAACTCTAGTCAGCCAATCATTACCGATATATGTTGACCAGTTGACAGTAACAATATTACTTCCCAATTGTATTCTTTATAATGAGGTTTAAACGTGTGATCATCATGATCAATAGTCGTGATCGCATTATTGTCGGAGGACACATATTCCAACAGGTTCATGATCTTCATTTTCATGCATGATATCAAGCACTACATTAAATGCAAAAACACCATCATCGACGTCGACATTATTTCGGTTCCATGTTTTTCTAGACATGACATAATTTATCTAGATCTCTTCATAATTTTTATTTTCAGGTACCTGAATCTCTTCTAGATTAATATTATCAGTCATGTCTCCAAGCTTTTCAAGGGGCTTTTCAAAAGCTATCTTATCCTCAATATTGTCATTATCAACTTTTGCTCCTTTTTATTTTCGAGGATTTTTATCTTTGGAACCAATAGGTCTACCACGCTTCATACGTGCTTTAGACTCATTTGCAATAGAAAGTCCTTCAGGGACATTAATTTTAGCTTGGGCATTTACAGCTGGTATATGAGATTTTATCACTCCTTTTGGATCAGTGAAGGCATTTGGCAGTTGGTTTGCTAACCGTTGTAAATGAATTATCCTTTGAACTTCAAGTTCACATTCTTTAGTACGAGGATCTAAATGAGATAATGATAATTCATGCCAACTTATCTCTTTTACCAGTTGTTTAATATCTCCCGCTAACGTTGGGAAAAGTGATTCATCAAAATGACAATCAGCAAAACGGGCCGTAAATAAATCTCCTGTAGATGGCTCTAAAAATTTAATAATTGATGGAGATTCGAACCCAACATATTTTCGCAACCTTCTTTGGGGTCCCATCTTTGTACGTTGTGGTGGACTAATTGGAATATATACACCACAACCAAAAATTCTTAGACGAGAAACATTTGGTTCGTGACCAGAAACCAACTTTAGGAGAGATGATTTATGATAACTCGTTGGTCTGATACGAATTAGTGCTGCTGCATGTAAAACAGCATGCCCCCATGCCAAAATAGGCAATTTAGACCACAAAAGCATTGGTCTCGTAATTAATTGAACGTGTTTTATTAATGACTCAGCAAGACCATTTTGAGTGTGAACATGTGCTATAGGATGTTCAACACTTATCCCAATAGACGTATAATAATCATCAAAAGTTTGTGAACTAAATTCACCAGCGTTGTCAAAACGGATAGTCTTAATGGGATAATCTGGAAAGTGAGCTCTTAATCTTATCAATTGAGCTAGTAATCTCGCAAATACCAGGTTGCGAGTTGACAACAAGGACACAAGTGACCATCTAGTTGATGCATCAATTAATACTATAAAGTATCGAAATGGTCCACTTGGTGGATTTATAGGTCCACAAATATCACCTTGTATCTTTTCCAGAAATGTAAGGGATTCATTCCCTATCTTTATAGGTGATGGCCTAATAATCAATTTGCCTTGTGAACAAGCGGCGCATGAAAACTCATTATTTTGAAGAATTTTCTGATTCTCCAATAAATGTCCACATGAATTTTCAATGATTTTTCGCATCATTAATGATCCGGGATGGCCAAACCGGTCATGCCAAATAATAAACTTGTTTTTATCTGTAAACTTTTGGTTTACTAGTGCATGAGATTCAACTGCACAAATTTTCATATAATACAAGCCAGAAGATAACGCTTGTAGTTTTTCCAACACACTTTTCTTATTCAAATTTGCACGTGTGATATATAGGTATTCAACCCCATTCTCATTTGCTGTCTCAACATGAAATCCATTTCTACGGATATCATTAAAACTCAGCAAATTTCTTTTTGACTTAGGAGAGTACAAAGCCTCCTGTATTTCAATATTTGCTCCATTAGGTAACAAAATATTAGCTCTTCCCGAGCCTTCAATTAATTTTGTACTATCAGCAATTGTACAAACGTTTGTCTTTTCCTCTTTAAGACAAGTAAAATATTTCTTATTTTTGAGAATTGTGTGCATAATCGCACTATCCGCGAGGCATACATCTCCATGTGTAGCTCTGTAGATACCCAGTATCTGCTGAGACTCCAACAAACACCCGATGATTATCGGACTATAACTTGCTTTGGAATCGCGGCGTTTGATCGACAGTTTGTGTACAACTTTACGTCGGAAAACATAAAACGATTTCGAAAATAAAACATTTCCAAACTTTTCAAAAGTACCTGGAGTGTTTAATGCACGACGACGGGGTCGCAATGACACTAACTAGAGTCAAAACCGACACCGAACCAAAAACCGACTCAAAAATTCAAATCCCGACTCCAACAACGAGTCAAACCGAGTCAACCACCAAAAACAAAACATTCAAAGGCTTCTATACTAAGATTTCCCGGATTCATGAATGGTCAAGTACCAAACATGTGACTACAAATCCTAGGATAGACATGATTGCACTTGTGTGAAAGTGACAGGACAACTCGAAGACCCGCGACGTGGCTCGCGCCTCTTTGAGCAGCCCAGGTGGCCACGTCACTTAAAACTCACACAACCACTCATTTTTCTATAAATACCCCTCAAATGCCCCCATTTGAGAATTTACGCGAGTGTCCGCCCCCTCTTTTCTCCCTTAAAATTCTCAACTCGACTTCTTAAGTCACAATCCGACGCGTATTTACGACCTACCGATCGTAAATACAAGCCTTACACATTGTTTGGTACCGTCATCATGCATTAAATCACTTGACCAACCACTTCGACCACTACACCGTCACTAATCTCAATAAAACACTCTTTTTACTTACCAAAAAGGTTTTAAACCGAGTCTTTTCCGACCAAACAAGTCGTTACACTTACGTCGGTTTCTAACCATAACCAAACATGTAAGTATGAGGGTGTAAAAATCCTTCTTTTATCATGTCTTCATTTGTTTTATGACTATAACATGCTAAAACATGCATAACACGATCCAAAACATGGGATAAACGAGCCAAAACTGAGTTTTGGCCCGAGGCGTGTTCTTTTTGTGCACAAAGGCTCGCGCCTCAATGGGGTGCCCAGGTCAGAACTCAACCGTGTTTGTTCTCGTCTTTCCCCTTTAATTCATTTTCATATTTGTAATCGGTTTTTACCATTTAAAATATTTTCAAACCTTTTTTTATTTTAGTTCATTTGTTTTAACCATAAAACATTTTTCACCCTTGGTTCCTCATACCATGACGGTTAAATCCGTGTTTCGGTGATGGTATTTGGTTAATAACATTTAAAAAGTATTTTAAAGCCTTTTATTTCATTTCTTTACATTTTGGGAGGTATTTTAAAGCCTTTCACCATTTTTTTACATTTTCAAAACAAGCATATTAGTCACCAACACAAAGTCATCCTTGGTTCTACATACCATGCCGGATTTTAACCCGGGTACGATGATGAGTATCGACTAATTATATTCAAGTGAACTTAGAAAAATTAGTTCATAATTATTTTCAAAACTATTCATGTCAAGCTTGCCAAGTCGAACTCAACACCGAATATCATCAAAATCATGATGATTATTCGAGTCTCGTTCCTCAAATCAACAAATGCGGTCTAAACGACCCTTTCAAACCAAATCGGGTCAAATACCCATTTTTCAATACGATTTATAAACGTTTTCTAAATGGTCAGAACACGGTATATAACCGTTGGTTGACTCGCGCCTAAAACAGGCCCCTTCTTTCTTATTTCCAAAACCAGGGGAGGCCCCCTTACAATGCCGGCACGCTCGCGCCTCATATAGCCGCCTGGCACACGGCCTGTTCCCTTTCCAGCATTAGTCTAGGACGATCCCGACTCCGGTTAGCCCGGATATAGGACGGATCAGATGACTATCTGCTCATTCAAAAAATCGTATTTGCAAAATGCTCTACTAAGACAAACGGATCACGTTATGCGCCATAAACCTAATACGGTAAATGGATGTTTAATTGCCGTCTTGCATGCAAATCAACCATTAATCCAACTCGACATCTTATGCTTGATATTTAGATTAAATCAACCGACTTAGAAAGCTCTCACATGTTAGGTTTAAATTATTGGATGCGCATTCATGCATTTAAACCGTTTTATCAACTTTTGCATTCAACCAACCAAGATCGATCAGTAGAGGCTACTACCGTGGGCAGGATTGGGTGTCTGATTAAAGGGCTTCCCAATACGTACCTTCACCACTTACTCAGAATCTTTGGATAGTGGACGACCTTATTCAGGGCGTACGAGAGTCATTCTAGAGATAGGATGCTAAAGAGGGACGATTCCTTATCTTTAGTACCTATGTCAAAAACTGCTTTGTGCTTCGTTTGACCGAGGTATAAAGTGGATTCGAACAGGTTCCAAGCATCCCACAAATGCTTGGTGGCGACTCCGAACATCTCTAATCGTTTCGAGACCCTTACCGAGGCGAAACCGACCGATCTAAAACAATCCGGTCGAAAGCATTTTTACGCCGCCGAGCGTGGCTTTCAAAAGACCGCTGTATGTCCACAGATCGGCTGGGCTTGCAGGTGAGCCATGTCGACAGATTGGCGACTCCGCTGGGGAGAAGTAGGACACTTACGTCTTTGTGATCCCTAGATGGTGAGACTCGAACGAGGTCTTGGTTGGAATGCATTAATTGATATTACGGTCACAGTCGGGTTCCTTGTCCGGGCCCACAACCTAACCTTCATCGACCAATTGGCTCGTCTCGTCGGCGTGAGTTTTCTCATCCCCGCGTTTCGAATCCCGATTGAGTCAAGCATACCAGTGACGTCACACATTTCTGTTTCGTCAAAGAGCTTTTATCACTTTCGAGCAAGAGGCTAGGGGACCCTCCTTACACATTTTGTTTGGATTGGTATCCCTCTCGTAAATCGGGGTTTGATCGCTTGGTGTGTAACCCACCCTTCTAAGCCAAAATCCGTGTCACCATAATGCATAATATAATGAACTGTGAGTTCTTATGTGCTACTTGATCATAAGTCCTTCCGCGTCATTTTCAAACTTTTAAAAACACCCTTTTGCGCCGTTATAATGGCCATTTTAAACCTCGGTCTTTTGTCGACCGTTGCACGCCTTTCTAGGCCGCCGTAATGACGATTTTCAAACTCGGTTTTTATAACCATTTCAACACGCCTTTCTAGGCCGTCGTAATGACGATTTTTAAACTCGGTTTTTATAACCATTTCAACACGCCTTTCTAGGCCGTCGTAATGACGATTTTCAAAACCCAGTTTTTATAACCACTTTAACACGCCTTTCTAGGCCGTCGTAATGATGATTTTCAAAACCCGGTTTTTATAACCACTTTAACACACCTTTCTAGGCCGTCGTAATGACGATTTTAAAACCCGGTTCTTTACAACCATTTGAAATAAACCTTTTTTACGCCGTTATAATCGCCGCGTTTAGACACGGTCTTTAACCCGTCTCGCGCCGACAATGGCTCTTTCAAAACCCAAGAAAAGCACACACCCTTTTCTCGAGACACTTTCGAGATCCCGAGGACCATGCACCGTCCCCGAGACCTCTTCAAACATTTCAAACTCGATTTTTAAAACATACAATTTTGAATTTCAAAAACCTTCTTGGGAGACAATACATTGTTTTTTGAGCCGATTCAAACTCAAACCGTCTTTTGCAAATAAACTTAAGACAACCCCTTCAACTGACCGACTTGCAGAGATCTCTATCTTCGGAATCCGTCCGCAAAGCGACGAATGAATCTTTTTGAAAATTTCTATTTTCGAAAACTTCAGTCCACCGTTCCAATTCCGCTTCGTGTCTATCGAGTCGAAGCAAACGTAGTTATGGGTCTTTACTTATGAGTCGTCTCACCATGAGACTCGTCCAATGGCGTCACGCCGCTACGTTGGATAGGAGTCAATGGTTCGGTCAACACCGTCACGTCATAAATCGAGTCAGCACCGAGGTACCACACACGGACCCCATCGTCTTGTTGAGTCTGATCTTTGTGTCGTCCTTTGTGTTTTCTTCGTTCAGTCTTTGAACCGTGTCGGATTAAGTTGTAATGTGAGCCATTTTTCCGCCTCAGAGCCATGGCCCCGTCTTCAACTTCGTCTGTCAACAGCAACAACAATGATAACAATAGAGATGTCACGACTGCTCAGCTAGCCAGCCTGCTCACCGCTGTTAAGGTCACCCTGGATCGTGTCGAGACCCGTATCGACACCCTGGAAAACAAAGAAGCTGGAGAACATAACACTCCACCTCTGACTAAAACTGAGAAGAGGATAAAGCTCTTGGAAGAACAGCTCCTAGCCCGGGGTAATAATATCCATCTTGAGAACAACCGAAGGTTTGAACCTGTTGGGGATCAACTACCTGACAACTTTACCCTGACTAATGTACCTAAGTTCAAAGGAGTGGAGGACCCGCTCAATCATATCCGTGCCTTCAAAGACTACATGGCCATAAAAGGGGTCAAACTGGAGCTCTTCACCCGGATCTTCCCATCATCCTTGGAACCGATCCCTCGCCAATGGTACTACTCCCTTGACCCGAAGAACCTTACTACCTGGGATGAGGTCGCGGTTGAATTTTCTAAGCAATACGCTGACAATGTTGAAATCCAAGCTAATACCCGTACCCTTGAGGTCCTAACCCAGAATGTCAAGGAGGTATTCACCGAGTTCTTAACCCGTTGGAGGAGGGTAAGTACTCAGCTGGTCAGCAAGCCGAGGGAATCAACTTTGGTTGAAAAGTTCGTCAACAATCTCCGCCCAGTGTATGCCAACTTACTGAGGTATCAAAATATTAAGACCTTCCAGGATCTGCAAATTCTGGGGACACGAATTAAAGATGACCTCCGAAAGGGTGTCCTAGCCAAGACAACTGGCAGAGGCTACCAGGGATCCACCTCAACCGGATCTCGCCCTTATGGTCAAACGAATAAGATCGATGAGGTCAACCTCGTAGAACCATCTGCTAAGAGAGCTGAGCGCCCCCAGAGAGTGTTCACTAATATAGGGTCAAGATACGCAAGTGCCCTTAAGAGGCCCATGGACCAGAGAAAGTTACAACCAATCGGACCCACCCCGGATCCGACCGATGCTAAGAAATCCGGCTTCTGGAACCCCAATGCCTACTGTCAGTACCATCAAGGGAAAGGGCATGATATAGAAACTTGCTTCAAACTCAAACACATCATCCAAGACATGATTGAGAAGGGGGAATTGCCTTTACCCCCACCGACTAAGCCAAACAACAAAACAAATCCTCTCGGAATCCACGCTATCTCCAATGATGAACAAACTCTGGACTGCTCTCACCTCATCCTGCCAATTGATGATGAGGTGAACACCTTGGAGAAAGATCCCTCGGACGGGGTATTTGTGTTTACTACCGCAACTATGCTCACCATGTTCCAACAGGTTGAGGAAGCCATAGTTAGCCTCTCCGAGAGGATTACCCGACTTGACGATGCTTACCGCCGGCTTATCTTCAATCCTCCACCACCACGCCCGAGGGAGAGTCCCCCGAGCGCCCAAAACTACCCTCACCGGGACGGATTGCTCCCGCGACCATTCTGGCATGCACCTCACAATAATCATCCTCACAATAATCACCCTCACAATAATCAACCCCACAAAAACTACCCTCACAGAAATATCCCTCACAAAAATTGCCCACCAAAGAATACCCCTCCAAGGTGCCTTCGAGATCCTGAAATCAATGGCATCTGGAGAGATGATGTTGAAGATATCTATATTGTCCCAGGGAAAGAGAAACGGGCGAAAGAGATCGGTCACCTTACCCGGTCCGGACGCCCCTATCAGAACCCGAACAATTCAGCGGTCGCTCCAACAACAAACGAGCAAGTCGTCCCGGAAGTAGACACTCAACCAAGAGCTCCTGAGAATTCGATCCTCAAGCAGCTTCAGAAGGGAAAAGCCGAGATCTCAATTTGGCAACTGATCGCGACATCCTTTGAGCATCGACAGGCTTTGCTACAGGCCTTGGGAAAATTGACTGTGCCCTCCACCTCTTCCCTTGAATAAATAGTGGCACATATGACGAGGGATGCCCCTGACTTGAACAACCCAGTCGTCTTCTCTGACGAAGATATCCCTCCCTTCGGAGCCAATCATAACCTTGCCCTGTACATTACCGTACAATGTCTCAAGAAGAATGTACCCATGGTCCTTGTAGATGACGGATCCGCGGTAAATGTCATTCCCCTCAATACTGCTAACAAGCTGGGTATTAAGGAAGCTGATTTGGTCCCAACAAATCAAGGAGTACGCGCCTACGACGTCACTCGTCGTAAGGTCGCAGGGCTCATCACTTTGACTGTCGCAACCGGACCACTGGAAAGGCAAACCAGTTTTCAGGTGGTCGACATCGACGCCTCCTTCAATATGCTCCTGGGGCGTCCCTGGATTGACGCCGTCAAGGCAGTTACCTCAACTCTCCACCAGAAGATCAGGGTCCCCTTCAACGGGAAAACAATCACAATTCCTGCTTCCCCGATCAAAGCTGTCATGAGGAATGGAATAGCCTCCCAGACCATTGAGGAAGATGCTAAAGAAATGTGAGGGTTCCAAGCTGTGAATGCCATAACTAATGAATTAACACCCTTTGATTGTGACCCGTTTGGCAACCTCACAGTCAACCGCATCATGATGCGCCAGGGTTACTTCCCGGGCTTGCCCCTCAATCCACTGAAGAGCACCTTACCTCCCTTGAAACAGGCTAAGGTCCCCAACATTCCCTTCGGACTGGGATATGAACCTACCGATGAAGATATCCAGGAGATGAACCTCCTAGTTCGGAAACGCAAGAAGCACGGAGTTATCCTCCGTCCCTATCATTTGACCCTCAATGGATACTTTGTTCCCGAGGGAGAATCAGAGCTCTACCATGGCTTTCCGGAGCCGATCTATGACTCTATAGCCAAGGCCAGGTACCCGGGTGTGGAAGTCTTCCAGGATTGCTACTTCATCCCCGATAACACCGAAGCTGCATCAACTGAGTCTAAGCCGTCGTCATGCCTCGATGGACAAGTTGTCACCCTCCTCTTTGGAGAGGATAACATCAAGCACCTCGACTATGAGGACATTATCAACATCGCCCTGAAGGACAACCGATTTGACCCAACTGCCTTGATCTCCGACACTGACCCGGAGAAAGCTACACAAGGCTGGAGGAAAACCGTTAAGTGGACCGATCGCCAAGGCCGCATTCTCAAGATCACAACTGGAGAAGGCCCTATGTTCAAAGAGGGAAGTGGAGAAGAATCTGAATCGGAGTCTGAGTCGGAGTCAGAGTCTGTCATAGCTCCTAAAACTCCTGATGTCCCAGTCAAGGTCCCCTTCCCGCTATTTTATCACAAGGTCGTGGCTGATTCAGAGGCTGAGTCTACTAGGGTCACCCCCACTCCCATGAAAGGTGACAACCTGGAGCCTGTTCTAGGGGCCACCTCCTCTGCTGCGTCGCCTCTAACTGACCACGAGATGTCTGTCCTCTCCGAGCTTTTCGCTCGTTTCAACTTAATGAACGCTAAGTTTTCTTATGCCTCGTCTCAATTTAACTGCAATGCAATTCTGAATAATTATGAGGAATTTGACTTGAGTGACTACCCACCTCACCTAGCCAAAGAACTTGACAAACGGGAAACCAGAACCCCCATTATTGAGGAGACCGAACCTATTAACGTAGGGACCGACAACACACCTCAAGAACTTAGGATAGGGACAACCCTGGACCCCTCGGAAAGACAACAGTTCATTGACCTCCTCCACGAATACAAGGACGTATTCGCCTGGTCCTACAGAGACATGCCTGGGATTGACAGGGAAATTGCAGAGCACCGGATACCCATTAAGCCCGGGGCTAAACCCGTGAAGCAGAAGCTACGCCGGATGCGTCCTGAATGGGCCCTAAAAATCAAGGAAGAAGTGGATAAACAATTCAAGGCTGGTTTCATGAAAGTGTCTGAATACTCTGACTGGGTGGCCAACATTGTTCTGTGCATCAAGAAAGACGGGAGAATTCGGGTTTGCGTCGACTTCAGGGATCTGAACAAGGCGAGTCCAAAGGACGACCTCCCTTTGCCACATGTTGACATTCTGGTAGACAACACTGCCGAACATGCTCTCCTATCATTCATGGACGGGTATGCAGGGTACAACCAGATTAAAATGGCTGAGGAAGACATGCACAAAACTGCATTCACTACACACTGGGGTACATATTGCTACACAGTCATGCCTTTCGGTCTCATCAACGCCGGGGCTACCTATCAAAGAACCGCTACCACTCTCCTACATGATATGATGCACAAGGAGGTATAGGTGTATGTCGATGACATGATCGTCAAATCGAGAGAACGGGACGGCGACATCAACGCCCTTCGAAAATTCGTCGCTCGTCTGCGGAAATATAACATGAGACTAAATCCTCAGAAGTGTGCATTCGGGGTCACCTCCGGAAAACTCTTGGGACATGTCGTCAGCAAAAGAGGCATTGAGATTGACCCAACCAAAATCAAAGCCCTTCAGCAAATGCCTCGGCCTAGGAATGAGAAGAAGATTCGGGGATTTCTCGGTCAGGTCCAATACATCAGCCGCTTAAATGCCAAGCTCACCATGATTTGTGAACCAATATTCAAGAAACTTCGCGCCTCCGATCACACTGATTGGGACGACAACTGCCAAAAGGCCTTCGACAGGATAAAGGAAATCTTATCCAAACCTCCTGTCCTCATGCCACCTCAACCAGGGATTCCTTTATCCCTATACCTGACTGTTACAGACACAGCCATGGGAGCAATGCTAGCACAAACAGTCGACGGCGAAGAACGAGCCATCTACTACATCATCAAAAAGTTCATTGAGTACGAGACAAGGTACACCCAACTGGAAAAGACATGCCTTGCCCTAGTATGGTCAAAAAAAAAGCTGTGGCATTATATGCTCAGCTACACGGTCCACATCTACTCCAAGATGGACCCGGTCAAATATATCTTCGAAAAACCCGTACTAAACGGAAGGCTATCTAGGTGAACACTCATGCTGTCCGAGTTCGATCTCAAGTTTGTACCCCTCAAAGTTATTAAGGGAAGAGCAGTCGCCGATTTCCTGGCAGAAAATCCCGTCAACGAGGATCCAACGACCGACACATGGTCACTTCCTGACGAAGACATCCTTTGTGCCGATTCCGACGCATGGGACCTATATTTCGATGGTGCATCTAATCTAAGAGGCTTCGGGGCGTTGGAATCCTTCTAATATCGCCAGAGGGAGAACATGTTCCGATCTCGGTCAAACTAGACTTCATCGTCACCAACAATGCCGCTGAATATGAAGCATGTCTCATCGGCCTGCAAGCAGCCATCACACTTGGTATCAAAAGACTGAGGGTCCATGGCGATTCCTCGCTCATCATCAATCAGGTGTCCGGATCATGGAAAATCCGATGTGACAGTTTAGCTCCCTACTGAGCGAGAATCAATCAAGAGGCCGAGTTCTTCGACCAAGTCGACTACTTCCAATTTGCTGATGCCCTGGCAAGAATTGCCGCACTCGTCAACATACCTGACGACATGACGTCGATGCCCCTATGTGTCGAGACAAGGAGCGAGCCAGCTCACATTTGTGCCATCAACAACGACGAGGAAAGCGATGATGAGCCTTGGTACCAAGCCATCCTCAACTACAAAACCAAAAACGAATTCCCTCCTAACTCTGACCAAAGAGGACAAAGAGTCGTCCGTTTACTTGCATCACAATTCGTGATAAACCAAGACCAATTATACAAAACAACACCCCAAGGGATTCTCCTCCTTTGCATTGACCATCACAAAGCCAAAAAAGTCATGGGAGAGGTCCACGATGGAGAATGGGGCCCTCACATGAGCGCAATGATGCTTACCCGAAAAATTATGCGGCTAGGTTACTACTGGACCACCATGGAAGCCGATTGTCGTAACTACGTCAAGCATTGTGACAATTGCCAAATCTTCGCCAACATACAACATATACCACCATCCCTTTTATACACCATGACGTCACCCTGGGGAATCGACATCATCGGGAAAGTTAACCCGGTGGGCACCAAGGGACATTGTTTCGTCCTCGTCGCCATCGACTACTTCACCAAATGGGTGGAAGCGCAGACATATGCAGTTTTGACCGCCAAACAAGTGGCCAAGTTCATCCAGAACAACATCATCTGCCGATATGTGGTACCCCATGAAATCATCAGCGATCAAGGCTCTCACTTCCGGGCGGAAACTCAGGCCTTGCTGGACAAATACAAGATCAAACGACATCGATCATCCCCCTACCGTCCCTAAACCAACGGAGCGGTGAAGGTAGCTAAAAAAACTCTTGTCACCGTTATCAAGAAAATGCAAGACAACTACCGCGATTGGCCGAGCAAACTCCCATTCGCACTCTGGGGATACCGAACCTCCATTCGAACACCGACAGGCGCCACACCCTTCTACCTAGCATACAGTATAGAGGCAGTTCAACCGGTAGAGTTAGAGGTCCCGTCTATGTGCATCTTACTGGAGAGTCAAGTCCCTGAGGCGGAATGGACCCGCCGAAATTACGAACAACTCACTCTTCTAGACGAACGGCGACTCAACGCCTTGAACAACGTCCAGCTATACCAACGACGTACACAACGGGCGTTTAACAAGAGGGTCAAACCCAGGAACATTAAGGAGGGCGACTTTGTCCTCAAGTCGGTCCGAGCACCGCTACCCGTCGATCCGAGGGGAAAATTCAAACCCAACTGGGTCGGGCCATACCTGGTCAAGAAAATACTTTCGGAGGGCGCAGTGAGACTGAGTGACCTAGATGGGGAGGATTTTACAAACCCGACCAACCTAGACCAACTCAAGAAATACTACCCTTGAACCATAGCAACTAACGATCCAAGCCTAGTTTTACAACTAGCGTCCACCTTAACCCTTTTCAAGTCAAGTTCCTCAAACGCGTTCTGATTTGAAATTGCATGTTTTATCGAGTCTAAGTTGCGGCACCTTGCCCGTTTTGAAAGTCCTTTGATCTGTCAAAGGCAACGTCCATTTGCACTAAAACAAACAAAAACCCCTGAACTACGAGCATGGTTTGATTTCACCTCTTCAGATGGATACGTAGGCAGTCCCTCTTATACATGAGGGATACAACCACAAAACCCAATCAAAATTTACGAAACATTTCGTACTACGATCATGGTTTGATTTCACCTCTTCAGGTGGATACGTAGGCAGTCCTTTCTTACACAAGTAGGACACAGCCATCCCCATAATCAAAAAACATCACCCACATACAAAAAACATCACCCACATCAACTTTCAAAAAAGGAGAAAAGGGAAAACCATTCCCTTTCCCACAAAAATACAAAAAGTAGCCTTTCTCCCTTCCTACAAAAATCCCACTTTCCCAAGTGCAAACGTTTAGGACGATTCAAATCGAATTGCCTTTACAAAATGTATGGAAGAAACAAGCGTTCGCAATTTTTGACACGAGCAATCCTCTTATTTAATTAATAATGGGAGGGATTACAATTTCAAGAACAAATAAAGCTCGACGAGTCTGCAACTTGTCAAAGCTAAGGTGTCAACTAAAACACCTCACATAATAAAACTAGCACAAAACACACAATAACTAGCTAGTACAACATAATAAAAACTCACAACAATAATACAACATAATAATAAAGTGGGTAATGGAAGTCTTCACTCTTCCATTCTACCCTTGCCTTTTCCCTCGGGGTACATCTTCCCCTTGTTGTTCTTGTTGGCCCATCTAGCATGGATTTCCTCTTCAGAACGGATACTCAACGGATCTACAACGGCAACGGCCTCCGGTCTAGTGCAAGACCCCATGTTCGGCCAAAATGAGCCCATGCACGGCCCGCCATGTTCTTGGGACCCGAGCTTCTCCTCTTTGGTGGTCTCATCACATCGGGACTAGCTCCGTCAACATAATCCTCGAAGAAGGCACGGTTGGCCTTGCCAACCTCTCGATACTTCAAGTCGACAACCTCGTCCTTACGGAATTTGGACCTCTATTCCAAGGATGAAGCTCTTGACCACTTGACATAAGCGGGAGTCACCCATATCGTGGCAACGGGGTCCGGTACCTCCCAAAGCGGCCGAGTGGCCCTCCATCTTTCTAAGACCTCCACAAGCTCGGAGTTCCGAAAAACATTCTCTTGGACAAGGGTATCTTGAGCGGGCACCTTTTGCTAACGCCCCATTTTCCTCATGAGCCTTTCGGGATAAATGAAGGAAGCAACCTTCAAACCCACCACCATCAAAGAACGAGGACTAGCACCCGAAGCGGGCAACCCCGTGAAGGACCTCAAGTGCCACCATGGCACCACCCAACGGATGTGAGGACCACCCTTCTCCGCCAATCTTGCGGCCCGATAAGCCTCGGTAGAAGCAAAACTATCCGAGTACAAATTCTTCCTCATGGTAAGGTGACGGAAGGAATAAGAAGAAGAATCACCCGGAGGCTCTACATACCTTAGCCTCTCCAATAGCCACACTTGGAGGATCCTTGGGGATCCGAATGAGGGAGCTTCTCCACAAGAGCCTTCCTTGTCCAAAGCTTGGATGGTCTCTCCAAGCACCAACCATGATGGATCTCTACCATGCTCCATTTGCTCAACCACATGAACAAGGGTCATGCAACCATAGCATTTCGACCCCTCCTTCTTAAAAGCATCAACAAAGAGGTACACATGTATAAGGCAAAAGGCAAGAGCCCTTCGCCTAGCCACCTCTGAAACATTGGCATCTAATCGATTGGAAAAGATGTTGATGAGAGCCAACATGTCCACACCATGTGGAGCAAGAAGGAAGTTGACTTGACTTGTCGACAAACCCAACATGGAACGGAATTTCTCCTTGTAGCACAACCGAGTTGGAGGAAGCACCGGAACACAACCCGGCCACCCACCAATGGCTCCAACCTCTTCGGCAAGAGGACAAATTTCACCTTTCGGGAAAACGAAAACATGGTGTTTCGAATCCCAAAACCGAGAACATGCTTCGAGGAATGAGGATTGCACCTTGACTTGACAGAGCACCAACAATTGACCAACTCCCATGCAAATGATTTGATACTTTTCGGGAGGCGACAAATCCTGGCACCATTGTCGCAAAGCATTCTCAAAGGCATCCATGAAATATCTTTGTGTAAAAAGAAAAAGAAGTTTTGTAGAGATGTTTTTGTGTTTCGGATGATGAAACAATGAAGCGCAAACATCACTATTTATACAAAACGATCAGCGCCTTTTTCAGAAAAAGGGGAGAGCTGGCTCCCATCGCCAGGCTGCTCGCGCCTCTTTAAGCCCTCCCCCAGGATTCCCGCTTTGACTTATCTCTTTCAACTTGTGTTTTCTCCTGACACCTCAAACCTCCCGCCAGAACGCTCGTGCCTCTTCGGGATGATCCAGGACATTTTGTGCTTCCTCACACTCACATTTCCTTGTTTTCGCGTTTTACGAAATCCGACACGGTTTCCATGACGCAGCTTTAAACATACGGATTTTTCTTTCTTTTTTTTAAAGGGGAAGGGCTAGTCGCCCCGATCCGCGATGGATCGTTTTCATGTCAATCAAAATTCTGAAAAAATCGAAAATTGATAACACGACATCAGTTTTCCTCAAAATTTCAAGCACTCACAAATTCGAGTCTTGACCTCAAAAAATCAAATCAAATACACTCGTAAAAATCTTTGCTAAAATTCTTCCCTGACGGATTGAGTTTGAAATTTTTCGAGTCACAAATCAATTTCAACAATTTCAACGCAATTTAATTCACGACACGAGTTAATTGCTCAATTTTCAAATTAATTCCTTTTGAATTCCAAGCGTGACGACTTGTCGCGGAATTTTTCAAAATTCATTTCAATTTTCAAAATTCAATTTTAACTTCAAGTCATCTTGGTTAATTTTGTTTTCAATCAAATGCTTTTACGTGTTTACGTTTATGCATATGTGCTACCTGTTGCCTGTTTTCTACACTAATGATGCAGGAACTGGAGTAAAGCAAAAGAAGAATTAAAAGCCGACAGCGCTCCTCCGAAATACAACACAAAAAAAGAAGCCAAAAATCACAAAATGAGCTACAATCCAAAAACACATATATACAAACCGCCTCACGCAAAATGTAAATATGTACAAATAAAAGTCCAAGACACGGGCAAACTACTACAACTACTCAGCGCCTCCCGTCGGACCAGTCCCTGTCTCACGAGGAGTCGCCGCCAACGCAGACACTACCACCTGTCAGACTCCCTCTCCGAAGAATTCTCCAGCGTCTCGCGCTCCATCTCGACATGAAGCTCCTCCGCTGCAACCAACTGAGCCTTGAGAGAAGCAATCTCTGCATCTCGGGTCCGTAACTCGTCCTCACGACGCCTCAACTCCTGGTCCCGACGAGTGATCCCCAACCCCTGGGCCTCGATCATTGACCTAGCTGCATCCAACTCAGCACGAACCCGAGCAAGCTCCGCTGGATCCGCAGTACCCTACAAAACACAATACAGATCATCAAGATCTAAAAACGTGAAACGCAACACAAAATACACAAATACAACACACAAAAGTACCTGAGAAAGCTGAGCCTCCCTTGCAGCCAGGTCACCAGCAAGCGCCCTCCAGCGGTTAGCCATCCGCCACAAAGCCTGATGACTAACGGTCGTCACCTGCAGCCAAAAAAGGTCCTTCAATACAATGCTGTTGGAAATCTATATCTCACTACTAAACATATTCATATATGTGATGATTTAATTGTAGTCATAAAATTAAATATTGATCTTATGCATGCAAACAATAATAAGAATAAGGAAGAAATCATCATTCTTACATTGGTATTTCGGATCAAAAGGGCACAAGAGAGTTCTCCTACTCACTTGTTCTTGAGCTCTCCTAAAATGGATGAACAAAGGATTCAAGTATTGAATCCCTCCCAAGGAATAATACCCAAGATATTCTCTTAACAAAATTAATATTATTATTACTAGAACAATATTAATTTAAATAAAATTAACCCAAAATCTTTATTTTTGTTCATTTATTTTCGGTTAAGAGAGGAGAAAGAGGAAGAAAATTTATCACTCTAAAACTCTTATTTTAGATGGTTGAATGAATAATAATAATACACTCTTCATGTAGTATATTAGGTTTAATTATAGAGAAAACTCCTTTGGTCTTTTCTATAATGAAACCGAGTAGGGGGAGGGTAAAGGGGCCAATGCATGAACAAGGTTGTCTTCACAAGAGCAAGTAGGTTTGCATGGCTAGTTTTTAGGTAATATAATTATGTTTTCCACTTAATAAATCAACACAATATTTATCCTAAAACACCCACTAATTTCGGTCATATTAAGATAAAATGGATTCCATTTTATCTTTGTCAATTTCTCAATTTGTCACATGTCACATGTCATGTAAAATTGTTATGTATTTTTAACATATTAAAAATCAACGCATTAATAAAAATACGTCATATACAAGATTGACTTAGTAATTCATAATTACTTGTACCAAAATATTTTACCAATTATAAATCACAACATCTTGTATTTATAATAAATTATTCATTCAGTTCAATTGTTTCTGTAAACAACAATTTCATCTAAGTAATAAAACAATTCGATCACTTAGACCGTATCTTATTTAATCAAATTATAATGAGATACGTAAATATTACTTCCAAAATCGTCCGTCAATTTTAAGTAATTTAATTAACCCGTATCGTCATACGATCAATTAAATGATCAATTAAGAGTGTTATCCTTTAGGTATGACCTAAGGGGATCAACTGATCACCGGCGTCGCACGACAGTAATGTCAAACTCTAGTCAGCCAATCATTACCGATATGTGTGGACCAGTTGACAGTAAAAATTACTTCCCAAATTTATTCTTTAAAATGAGATTTAAACATGTGATCATCATGATCAACAGTTGTGATCGCATTATTGTCGGAGGGCACATATTCCAACAATCTCCTACTTGTCCTCGACAAGTGTGCGTCACCAATTCTCTTGTCCTATTACTATCTCCCACTCAATGCAAGGTGTCTTTCAGGTCGTACTTGCAAGTGATCATATCGAGAGTGGTTTCCTCGATCTGGAGAATAACTGATTGACCAGATTTATCTACCATATATATCTTCCGAGCGTGGCCACGCATTTCCAGTTCATTGCTCCTCGAGTGGCCCTGAGATATTGTTATAACCCTGACTAGGGGTGGACAATTCCTATCGCACTCATTCCCTTCGACTAGCCACAGCCATCATAACCCAAAATATGCCCATTTGACCCCATTTACGAAGGTCGTAGTAACACAAATCAAAGTTAATCTAAAACTGTGCCATCTTAGGCGAATAGTCTTTAGTCAAAAGAATCGACTCATTAGAATACTTTAGTAGCTCTTGCCACGACCAGGCTATATAAATTTGCCAGAACTCTATAAGCGGTCATAAGGCCAGACAAAGTGTTCCTAACAGTCTGCCTATGCGATCGACTAGTCATCTCATATGACTCTATGGCACTTGAACTTGCCATCAATTGCATCACACTCTAGTCACTTCGAGACGTCACCTCATACAAATGACTGTGGGCAAATACTATGTTAATCCGCGTTCACTTTAACGGGGTTCAATTGTCTCCACAACCCGTTTGGATGTAACAACGTATAAAGAAAAGATAAAAGACAAATGTGATTATGAACATGAACGAAAACAACATTTTTATTTCATTTCAAAATCTAACAAAAACTTGGTACACGTTTAAGTCCCATGGACGCAACATGTCCATCATGCTTGGCCTGCGATAAAGGCTTGGTGAGCGGATCGGCTATGTTGTCATCCGTCCCAACCTTACAAATCGCAATTTCCTTTCTTTCAATGAAATCTCTTATTACATGATATTTTCTAAGTACATGTCTAGATCTATTACTAGACTTTGGCTCTTTAGCTTGGAAGATCGTCCCACTATTATCACAATAGAGAGTGATGGGATCATTGGCGGTAGGTACTACTCTTAGACCTTCCGTGAATTGCCTGATCCACACAGCTTCCTTGGCGCTTCGATCTTTGCAATGTGTACTCAGCCTCCGTTGTTGAATCCGCAGTCACAGCTTCCTTGAAGCTTCTCCAGCTAACGGCAGCACCATTGAGCATGAAAATGAAACCAGCTTGTGATTTCATATCATCTCTATCCGTTTGAAAACTCGAGTCCGTGTATCCATTAACACGTAGCTCGGTGTCTCCTCCAAACACTAAGATAGAATCCTTAGTTCTTCTAAAGTACTTAAGGATGTTCTTGACGGCAATCCAGTGACTCTCGCCTGGATTTCCTTGATATCTACTCGTCATGCTTAAGGCATACGAGACATCAGGACGTCTGCATATCATGGCGTACATGATTGATCCAACAGCGGAAGCATAAGGGATCATCTTCATGCGTTCAACATCATGGGGTTCGGAGGGAGATTGAGTCTTGCTCAATATAGTCCCAGTTACCATAGGTACCAAACCCCTTTTTGATTTGTCCATGCTGAACCGTCGAAGAATCTTATCAACATAAGACTCTTGACTTAGTGCCAATTGTTAGAAATCTAGATCTCTTTACTAACATATTCATATATGTTTTATCTTTAATTTAGTCATAAAATTAAAATGTGATCTTATGCATGCAAACAATAAGTAAAAATAAGGAAGAAATCTTCATTCTTACATTGATTTTCGGATCAAAGGGCACAAGAGAGTTCTCCTACTCTCTTGTTCTTGAGCTTTCCTTAGTGGATGAACAAGGAGTCAAGTAGAGAATCCCTCCCAAGGTTTTATACCCAAGATAACAACTTAATAAAATTAATACTATTATTACTAGAACAATATAAATTTTGTATAAAAATGACCCAAAAATATTATTTGGTCTCTCTATGTTTCGGTTAAGAGAGAGGGAGGAAGAGGAAGTTTTTATCTTTCTAAAACTCTAATTTTTGATGAATGAATAAATTAAATTCCACTAGTGAATATCATAGTGTATATTAGTTAAAAGGGGGAAAAAGAAGGAGCCAATGCATGCACAAGGTTGCCTTCACAAGAACAAGTAGGATTGCATGGCTAGTATTAGCCAAACATGATTATGTTTACCACTAACATAATTAACCTAATATTTTCCTAATCTTCCCATTATTTCGGTTATAATAGATAAAATGGATTCCATTTTATCTTTGTCAAATTGTCAATTTGTCACATGTCACATGTCATGTAAAATTGTTATGTATTTTTAACGTATTAAAAATCAACGCATTAATAAAAATACGTCATACACAAAATCGACTTAGTAATTCATAATTACTTGTACCAAAATATTTTACCACTTATAAATCACAACATCTTGTATTTATAATAATTTATTCATTCAAGTGCAATTGTTTCTTTAAACAATAATTTCATCTAAGTAATAAAACAATTCGATTACTTAGACCGTATCTTATTTAATCAAATTTCAACAAGACACGTAAATATAACTTCCATATTCGTCCGTCAATTTTAAGTAATTTAATTGACCTGTATCGTCATACGATCAATTAAATGATCAATTAAGAGTGTTACCCTATAGGTATGACCTAAGGGGATCAACTGGTCACCACCGTCTCAAGACAGTAATGTCAAACTCTAGTCAGCCAATCATTACCGATATGTGTGGACCAGTTGACAGTAAAAATACTTCCCAATTGTATTCTTTAAAATGAGACTTAAACATGTGATCATCATGATCAACAGTTGTGATCGCATTATTGTCGGAGGACACATATTCCAAAATCTCCCACTTGTCCTCGACAAGTGTGCGTCACCAATTCTCTTGTCCTATTACTATCTCCCACTCAATGCAAGGTGTCTTTCAGGTCGTACTTGCAAGTGATCATATCGAGAGTGGTTTCCTCGATCTGGAGAATAACTGATTGACCGGATTTATCCACCATGGATTCATTCCGAGCGTGGCCACGCATTTCCAGTTCATTACTCCTCGAGTGGCCCTGAGATATTGTTATAACCCTGACTAGGGGTGGACAATTCTTATCGCACTCATCCCCTTCGACTAGCCACAGCCATCATAACCCAAAATATGCCCATTTGACCCCATTTACGAAGGTCGTAGTAACACAAATCAAAGTTAATCTGAACTGTGCCATCTTAGGCGAATAGTCTTTAGTCAAAAGAATCGACTCATTTGAATACTATAGTAGCTCTCGCCACGACCAGGCTATATAAATTTGCCACAACTCTATAAGCGGTCATAAGGCCCGATAAAGTGTTCCTAACAGTCTGCCTATGTGATCGACTAGTCATCTCACATGACTCTATGGCACTTGAACTTGCCATCAATCGCATCACACTTTAGTCACTTCGAGACGTCACCTCATGTATGTAACTATGGGCGAATACAATGTTAATCCGCGTTCACTTTAACGGGGTTCAATTGTCTCTACAACCCGTTTGGATGTAACAAGGTATAAAGAAAAGATAAAAGACAAATTCGATTATGAACATGAACAAAAAAACACTTTTATTTCATTTCAAAATCAAACATAAACTTGGTACACGTTTAAGTCCCATGGACGCAACATGTCCATCATGCTTGGCCTGCGATAAAGGCTTGGTGAGCGGATCGGCTATGTTGTCATCCGTCCCAACCTTACAAATCGCAATTTCCTTTCTTTCAATAAAATCTCTTATTACATGATATTTTCTAAGTACATATCTAGATCTATTACTAGACTTTGGCTTCTTAGCTTGGAAGATCGTCCCACTATTTTCACAATAGAGAGTGATGGGATCATTGGCGGTAGGTACTACTCTTAGACCTTCCGTGAATTGCCTGATCCACACAGCTTTCTTGGCAGCTTCTGATGCTGCAATGTACTCAGCCTCCGTTGTTGAATTCGCGGTTAGCGCTTCCTTGAAGCTTCTCCAGCTAACGGCACCACCATTGAGCATGAAAACGAAACCAGCTTGTGATTTCAAGTCATCTCTATCTGTTTGGAAACTTGAGTCCGTGTAACCATTAACACGAAGTTCGGTGTCTCCTCCAAACACTAAGATAGAATCCTTAGTTCTTCTCAAGTACTTAAGGATGTTTTTGACGGCTATCCAGTGACTCTCACCTGGATTTCCTTGATATCTACTCGTCATGCTCAAGGCATACGAGACATCAGGACGTGTGCATATCATGGCATACATGATTGATCCAACAGCGGAAGCATAAGGGATCATCTTCATGCGTTCAACATCATGGGGTTCAGAGGGAGATTGAGTCTTCCTCAATATAGTCCGAGTTACCATAGGTACCAAACCCCTTTTTGATTTGTGCATGCTGAACCGTCGAAGAATCTTATCAACATAAGACTCTTGACTTAGTGCCAATATCCTCTTGGATCTATCTCTATGGATTCGGATACCTAATATGCGTTGTGCTTCTCCTAAATCCTTCATTTGGAAGTGGTTACCTAACCACTTCTTAACAGAAGACAACATCGGAATATCATTTCCAATGAGTAGTATGTCATCGACATACAAGATTAGGAACACAACATTGCTCCCACTAAATTTCATGTATAAACATGGTTCCTCAACACTTCGAGTGAAACCATTCTCTTTTATGACATGATTAAATCGATGATTCCAACTTCTAGATGCTTGCTTAAGACCATAAATGGATCTCTTAAGTTTGCACACTTTGTTAGGATTCTTAGAATCAACAAAACCTTCGGGTTGTATCATGTACACCTCCTATTCTAAATGCCCATTTAGAAAAGCGGTTTTGACATCCATTTGCCATATTTCATAATCATGAAATGCGGCGATCGCTAACAAAATCCGTATGGATCTTAGCATGGCTACGGGGGCGAAGGTTTCATCATAATTGAGACCATGGACTTGGGTAAATCCTTTTGCCACTAGCCTAGCTTTGTAGACATCATCATGTCCCTCTATGCCATTCTTGACTTTGAATATCCATTTGCATTGAAGAGGTCTTGCCCCTTTAGGCAAATCTACCAAGTCCAAAACTTGGTTTTCATGCATAGAATCCATTTCGGACTTCATGGCTTCAAGCCATAAGGAGGAATTAGGACTAGAGATTGCGGCCTTGTAGGTGGCGGGCTCGTCACTTTCTAAAAGCAACACATCGAGTGTTCCATCTTCTTCGATAAGTCCCACATATCGATCAGGATGGCGAATCACTCGACTCGTTCTTCTTAGTGGAGGAGGGACAACCGCGTTAGACGACGAAGGAACTTCTTCTTGCGTCTCTACCTCGGTTTGTGACTCTTGAACTTCATCAAGTTTAAAATTTCTCCCACTCTGTCTCTTAGAAATAAATTCTCTTTCTAAGAAGACAGCCTCGCAAGACACAAACTCTGTGTTATCTTGAGGTTTTTAGAAGTAGTATCCTCGAGTGGTCGAGGGGTAACCTACAAAGATGCATTTTTCGGATCTTGGGGCAAGCTTGTTGTCGGTCTTAGCCTTGACGTAAGCATCACATCCCCAAATCTTCATATAGGATATATTGGGAACCCTTCCCGTCCACATCTCACATGGAGTCTTTTCGGTGGTCTTTGTGGGACTATTGTTCAAAGATCTAATTGCGGTTTGAATCGCAAATCCCCAAAATGAGTTTGGTAACTCGGTTTGATTAATCATGGATCGAACCATATCAAGTAAGGTTCGATTTCTCCTTTCGGCAACACCATTAAGTTGTGGCGTTCCGGGTGGAGAAAGTTGTGATATAATACCACAACCTTTCAAGTGTGATCAAATTCAAGGCTAAGATATTCCCCACCACGGTCGGATCGTAGTGCTTTTATCTTTTTGTTCAATTGGTTCTCTACTTCATTTTGAAATTCCTTGAATTTCTCAAAAGCTTCACTCTTATACTTCATTAAATAGACATGCCCATGTCTACTCAAGTCATCGGTGAAGGTTATGAAGTAGTCATAATTTCCTCGAGCGATGATACTCATTGGTCCACATACATCGGTGTGTATGAGTCCCAATAGTTCACTAGCTCGTGTCCCTTTACCACTAAAAGGATTATGAGTCATTTTGCCAAGTAGGCAATATTCGCATGTACCATATGATTGATAAACAAATGGTGTAATCACATTACTTGAAATTAATCTTTAAATGCGATTCTCGTTTATGTGACCTAATCGACAATGCCAAATGAACGCTTCACTTGGGTCACTTGATTTGAGTTTCTTTGATTGAATGTTATAGATATCATTAGTCGGATTTGAGGTCTCTAAAATGTAAATGCCATTGATGGAAGAAGCTTGGCCTATAACCAAATCATTCCTTGAAATAGTACAACGATTGTTCTTAATGACAAAACAAAATCCATCCATGTCTAGCATAGCGATAGAAATAATGTTTTTAGAGAGTGTAGGCACATAAAAACAATTATGTAAATACAAATCAAATCCATTAGGCAAAGCTAATACATAAGTTCCTTTGGATTCGGCCGCTACTCGAGCTCCATTTCAAGGCGTAGATCCACATCTCCTTTGCTAAGCCTCTTCACGTCTCTTAAACCCTGTAAATGATTACAAAGGTGAGAACCACAACCGGTATCCAGTATCCATGTCGTAGTGGAAGTATAATTTATATCAATAACATAAATTTCCTTAGGAATTTTACCTTTTGGAACGATGATTCCTTCCCTTATATTTCGCAAATATACGGGACAATTCCTAAGCCAATGTCCCATGCCATAGTAATAATGGCACTCATCATCAACTTGCTTGAAGTTTTTGACCTTCTTTCCCTTCTTCTTGAACTTTTTGCCCTTTGAAGCAAGAACTTGATTGCTTGAGCTCCCACTAGTTTTGGCATCTTTATCTTCCAGAGACAAAGATCCTATAGATTGTATGAGGCGGTCTTCCTGAGACGGGCTCACACGAGATCTAGTACTAGTAGGTGGTCTAGTAGAAGTGATGAAGTTAAGGTTTCCATCCGAACCTATCCCAAAATGAAGTTCTCTAGAAGTGTCGAAATCATTGTTGGAGCAAACGTCGTCAAAAACATTGTGGTATGACTCAATAGTTATCGGTGCGGTAGCGTTTGATGGATTCATTGTAATGAACTACAAATATGGAGGAAAGGAAATATTAACATTTGTCTTTTGAATCATACTCGTAAATGAATTAACAAGATATGAGCATTTATATAGTGACCTCTACCCAACTATCATAAATGATTCCAAGATCCAAATTCATATTAACTTGGGCACGGTAGGGCCGATTCATCCCTTATCAATATAACTCGGTGGATTAACGCTTTAATCGATTCTACTTTTAGAACTCTCGGTCGATAAAATTACATTAACATTTATCTTTAGCCCGGAACACATGCGACTACGGTCACGAATACTTCCGTTGAGCTCAATCCAAATTTTGAATAAATGTGTCCATGATCCAAATCCACATCAACTTGGGCACGGTAGGGCCGATTCATCCCTTATCAACATGAATTCGGTGGATAGACATTTATCACCCACTTCCCCTACGTAACAAGTTTTGTACCCCGGTCGGGCCGAGTGCACTCCCTCGCGAAATAGGTTTTTATGGTTTCTACTTTTTGGTAAGGCTATGTCTCAATTGTTTATTTTAGCGAGAGGTCATGTCCATTTATTATCTATCACGTTTTAAGTGAACTAAAGCGGTGAACTACGATAATTCTAATTGACACGGTCGATATACTCGATTAAAAGATAATGCATGTTTTAGTTATGGCGATTTAGCGATGCATGCGACATATAAATAAAATGCAAAACATAAAAATAAATCCTAGTATGGCCTTCCTAAAATAGAAAATCTAATTAACTATTACATATTCGGAAACCAACTCCATTGGTCCCTTGAACTTCGGTTATGGCACGCATCTCGAGGTAACACCGTCTTTATGTATCGCCTTCTTGAGTGGCACCGTCTTTATGGAACTCCGGAATAAGTAAATTACATAACAAATTACATAACTTCCTATTATACAATTGTAATTAAAATAAAATAAATCTATTAAATTACAAAATGGTGATACGAGATCACAATAAATTACAACCGAATCGATATTCCAATACATTTCGGGTAATACCAATTAAAAACTAAGGCCATACTAAGTAAATTACATAATTCAAAAATTATATAGAATAAAATTATGACAATCATAAATAAAATGCAGCATTATAATATGTATAAACATGCCCAATTTTATGCTAAATCGCCTTTAAGTAGCCAATATCGTATATTATACGGTTTTTACGGATTTGCGTGATTCAACGTTTTATAATCACGATAATTACATAAATTCATATTTATGCACAAGTTAATTACCCTAACCTCTTAGGACCCAAAATTAGTCTTCACTAACTATTTGACTATAATTAACTTATATTACTTAAAATTGTTCATTAATGGACTCAAAATATAATAAAATGCTATAAACTTCAAATAAATCAAAAAAATTCCAAATAAATTCAAAATTTGAAATTTAAACTTATCAACATTCTGAAAAAATACCATGACACTCATAATGTTCAAAAACTTAGGTTAAAATTTAGTAAAATTATCGGAAAAACTATGTTGCGGTTTATCGGATTTATCAATAATAATCATAAAAACATGAGAAAAATTATATTCATTAAATTTTCAATTTTAGATCTGAAAAAGATAATAAAATGCAACATGTGACGTTTTTCCTTAGTCATGGGATATGTTTTAGCAATTATTCACTAATTAAGTCACTATTTATGCTATTTTTCATCAAAAATCCATAAATCATGCATAAAGACTTCAATATATCCTATTATTTTACACACATCTTGTAAAATTGCATGTGACAACATACTAAATTTCTATGACCAGATTCGAAATTTATCTCATATTAACCTATTTTCCATTTAAATCCGATTTTTATCATGAAAAATCCATATTTTGAGCATAAGAACTCCAAAAATTATGAAAGTTTACAGGTCATCTAAAAATAATATATGTGAAAACATATCCAAAAACCACTTTAAAATTCGAATTTTAGCTAATGTTCGTCCAAAAATGACATTTTTATCATAAAAATCACATTTTAATGCCAATATTATATAAGATGAACAATAAAAATCCATAAATTAACCAAAATATCCTAAAAACTTTTTAGGACCAGAAACTTTAACATGCATAAATTTATTTCGTGATATATCATAATAACACAAATTTACAAGTTTTATATGTTAATCGTATAACTCGGAAAAACTATAACCGATTTGCATGCAAACAATCAAGGCTCTTGATACCGCTTGTTAGAAATCTAGATCTCTTTACTAACATATTCATATATGTTTTATTTTTAATTTAGTCATAAAATTAATAGGTGATCTTATGCATGCAAACAATAAGTAAAAATAAGGAAGAAATCTTCATTCTTACATTGATTTTCGGATCAAAGGGCACAAGAGAGTTCTCCTACTCTCTTGTTCTTGAGCTTTCCTTAGTGGATGAACAAGGATTCAAGTAGAGAATCCCTCCCAAGGTTTTATACCCAAGATAACAACTTAATAAAATTAATACTATTATTACTAGAACAATATTAATTTTGTATAAAAATGACCCAAAAATATTATTTGGTCTCTCTATGTTTCGGTTAAGAGAGAGGGAGGAAGAGGAAGTTTTTATCTTTCTAAAACTCTAATTTTTGATGAATGAATAAATTAAATTCCACTAGTGAATATCATAGTGTATATTAGTTAAAATAAGAAGAAAAAACCCATGGTATTTGTCTTCTCAAAACCGGGTGGAAGGGGGAAAAAGAAGGAGCCAATGCATGCACAAGGTTGCCTTCACAAGAACAAGTAGGATTGCATGGCTAGTATTAGCCAAACATGATTATGTTTACCACTAACATAATTAACCTAATATTTTCCTAATCTTCCCATTATTTCGGTTATAATAGATAAAATGGATTCCATTTTATCTTTGTCAAATTGTCAATTTGTCACATGTCACATGTCATGTAAAATTGTTATGTATTTTTAACGTATTAAAAATCAACGCATTAATAAAAATACGTCATACACAAAATCGACTTAGTAATTCATAATTACTTGTACCAAAATATTTTACCACTTATAAATCACAACATCTTGTATTTCGAAATTTATATGACCAGATTCGAAATTTATCTCATATTAACCCATTTTTCATTTAAATTCAATTTTTATCATGAAAAATCCATATTTCGAGCATAAGAACTCCAAAAATTATGAAAATTTACAGGTCATCTAAAAATAATATATGTGAAAACATATCCAAAACCCACTGTAAAATTCGAAGTTTAGCTAATTTTAGTCCGAAAATGAGAAAAATCATAAAATCACATTTTTAATGTCATTACTATATAAGATGAACAATAAAATCCATAAATTTAACCAAAATATCCTAAATACATTTTAGGATCAGAAACTTTAACATGCATAATTTATTTCGCGATATATCATAATAACACAAATTTACAAGTTTTATATGTTAATCGTATAACTCGGAAAAACTATAACCGATTTGCATGCAAACAACCAAAGGCTCATGATACCGCTTGTTGGAAATCTATATCTCACTACTAAACATATTCATATATGTGATGATTTATTTTTAGTCATAAAATTAAATATTGATCTTATGCATGCAAACATTAATAAGAATAAGGAAGAAATCATCATTCTTAAATTGGTATTTCGGATCAAAAGGGCACAAGAGAGTTCTCCTACTCACTCGTTCTTGAGCTCTCCTAAAATGAATGAACAAAGGATTCAAGTATAGAATCCCTCCCAAGGAATAATACCCAAGATATTCTCTTAACAAAATTAATATTATTATTACTAGAACAATATTAATTTAAATAAAATTGACCCAAAATCTTTATTTTTGTTCTCTTATTTTCGGTTAAGAGAGGAGGAGGAAGAAAATTTTATCACTCTAAAACTCTTATTTTAGATGGTTGAATGAATAATAATAATACACTCTTCATGTAGTATATTAGGTTTAATTATAGAGAAAACTCCTTTGGTCTTTTCTATAATGAAACCGGGTAGGGGGAGGGTAAGGGGGCCAATGCATGAACAAGGTTGTCTTCACAAGAGCAAGTAGGTTTGCATGGCTAGTTTTTAGGTAATATAATTGTGTTTTCCACTTAATAAATCAACACAATATTTATCCTAAAACACCCACTAATTTCGGTCATATTAAGATAAAATGGATTCCATTTTATCTTTGTCAATTTGTCAATTTGTCACATGTCATGTAAAATTGTTATGTATTTTTAACATATTAAAAATCAACGCATTAATAAAAATACGTCATATACAAAATTGACTTAGTAATTCATAATTACTTGTACCAAAATATTTTACCAATTATAAATCACAACATCTTGTATTTATAATAAATTATTCATTCAGTTCAATTGTTTCTGTAAACAACAATTTCATCTAAGTAATAAAACAATTCGATCACTTAGACCGTATCTTATTTAATCAAATTATAATGAGATACGTAAATATTACTTCCAAAATCGTCCGTCAATTTTAAGTAATTTAATTAACCCGTATCGTCATACGATCAATTAAATGATCAATTAAGAGTGTTATCCTTTAGGTATGACCTAAGGGGATCAACTGATCACCACCGTCGCACGACAGTAATGTCAAACTCTAGTCAGCCAATCATTACCGATATGTGTGGACCAGTTGACAGTAAAAATTACTTCTTAAATGTATTCTTTAAAATGAGATTTAAACATGTGATCATCATGATCGACAGATGTGATCGCATTATTGTCGGAGGACACATATTCCAACAAATGCAAGGCAAAACACGAATGAGGAAAAATGTTCAAGTCATGAACTCACCCTCATAACGCTCAACCTCCACTCCATCCCAACATCGGTCACCTCAGCAACCGCAGGCTCCGACAGGCGCAACTGTAGCTCCTCACCGCCCGGTCCCTGAAAGGTGGTCTCCGCCGGGAAAACTGGGGGCTGAGTCCTCATCAACGCGTCGACCCCCTGCAATTCGGGTCTGCATCAAAGGTAACAAACCCTCCTATCAAGGAGATAATGAAAACAAAAGAACAGAGGAAAACATACCTCAATCGGGTACCAGGCAAGCCTCGACAACCGAAAGGTGTCGTAGTCGACGTCCCGCAGCAACAGCGCCTCACCTCCCTGACCGTGAAGGTGCTCCTCAACCTCGTCGGGGGTCGACTCCTGGAACAACACCCTAGGCGGGTCGACCGGTACCACGAAGATCTCAGTAAGGCATTGACGAGCTAAACGCTCGCCCACGTACCAAACCGGCTCGATCGCCGTCTCCAAGTACAAACGCTGGGAGCTGCGAGGCCGCAGACGCTCCATGAAGGCGGCCGACACGTCCGTGTAATACTCCCAAGGCCACCCTACAAACTGCATTCAGAACAAAGCTACTCAACCGACTGGGGGCTTCCTAAGCTACCTAGTCATCCTATCTAATTCTATAAAGAAGAAAGAGTAAGGAACAACGACTCACGTCAGCAACTCGAAGCTTGTTCACGAGATGCCTGAAGTCCTCGTAAGTCGACTTAGTCGACTTCTTCCGAGCCACCGTCCAACCCCTCACAGCAGGGTAGGTCAAGGGGACACCGCTTGTGGTCCCCGGACGCAGAGCGGTGAAGTAAGCGTACAACCAAGCCTGTAATCAAACACAGCAAACACAAGTCAGCTAATTTCTCAAGGATTGCCAAAATCAAAACCAAAATCAAAATCAAACTCAAAACTACAAAAACTCTCGTACCTCCAAGATGAGGCCGGGACCAACCAAAGCAGGGGCGCTACCATCCCGCACTACCTCCGGACGCACCGCTGCGTGCATGTACCGGGTGAAACTCGCCAAGGCCGGCGTAACCCAGTCAAACTGATCCAAAGTGTCGAGGTCAGCAAGGAGTGGAAGCACTTTGGTCGACAAGCGCTCACCCTTGTCGCCAAAGTACGTGGCACCCAAGAAGTACCACAACCACAACCGCGCCTCCTGCGCGTCAGCCCTAGCCTCAGCCTCCGGACTCGCCAACAGCGCCGGAGCAACACCCGCCACTCTCTCTCTGAAGTGGTCTCTCACGTACGAACTCGCGATCAGTTACGGAGTAATGTCGGAAGGCTAAGGCAAAGCAGTACCGATCAGATGAGTAACCGCAGGAGAAGACACTCTCTCCGGTGTCTCTGTAAACTCAACAGGCGTCTCGCCACAAGGGAGGCCGGATATCATGGCGAAATCCTCTAAGGTCACACCGACCTCCCCGAACTCCATGTGGAACGACGACGTCGTATCCCAGTACCGATCCAACATGGCACGAATCAGACACAGGTTCGACCTAATCGAAGACCTGTGAATATCCCGCCAAGCGGCCACCAACGGCCCAAAAGCCGGCTCTCTATCAACGCCCTCGTCCCGGATCGGAGAACGTCTTAAAGGCCCAAGCAGGTAGTAAAGCCCGAGAAAGTCCTCATGGTGCCGATCTCCTGAAATCAAAAACAAACAACGTCAGAACGCCTATTCAGGTCTGACACTTCAAAAGTGACGAAAGTTCAATCAAGGGACACGACTCACCAAGCCCTCGTGAGCACGGTAGGAGATGTGCCTGTCCAGTCGAAGCAACAACTGGCTACCGTCGAAACCCTCGGCCAAAGCAGGCGCCGCCCGAAGGTTCAGCCCCCGCGGGGCTGTAACCCGTCTAGCATCCCAACTCGCGACGTCAGCGTCGTCCTCAACTGTCTCCGCCCTCCGTCTCTTCTAACCACGAGACTCAACGTGACGGATGGAAGGCCTCTCAACGAACCTAACGACGTTCTGTAACGTCCGTCTGGTCAGCCGAGGAGCCCGTCTCCTCGTAGAAACCCTCCTCCCGGAGGTACCAGCCTCAGACCCAGTCTGAGCTCTCCCAGCGCCGATAGCCCCAACAACGGGCTCCTCACGCTTCTCAACGGCCCTCTCGGCCCCAACAGTCTCCGCAGGGGGTCCCTTATCCTCGGAAGCATCCTCCACTACCGCGGCGGGTACACTAACCAGAGTGCTGACCGACCCCGTCCCGAACAACTCCTCAAAAGTCGCTGCAAGAGACCCAGCCTGTCCCGAACACTCTCCTGCAAACAAAAAACGTCAGCCGAAATTTCGGCATTATGACGGCGTAAATTGGACAAACCCAAAACAAACAAACAACCTGCAAAGCAAAGCAAGGGCAACCCCGCCCAAACCCAACCAAACAAAAAAAAACAATTCACAAAAAACGCACAAAAAACAACGACTCGCCCTTCTTTTCAAGCAAAAGACGAGTCGAAACAACCACAACAAAAAAACGGCACCCCAAGACCCACACAAGGTCCGCCAACAAACCAAAGTACATTCCCAATGTAATGAAGAATTTTTCTACGACTCAAAAAAGCAATTTCTACGCCAATTTGAGCGCAAACCGGTCAAAAATTCAAAAACGACCGCAAAGAGGCAACGCGATTTTATCACGCCTCAAAGCGACCTAAACTACCAATAAGGTCCATTTCAAGGCAAACTGACTCAATTCAAGCTCAAACAGGCGCTTATTCCGTCAGACATAAGACCGTCACAAAAGGCAAAACTTCCAATTTTGCCCGCAATACACAACAAAGGTCCACAATGGCAAATACGGTTTTTCCCGACTACAATGCAACCTAGTGGGACCCATTACCGCACTCACGTTTTTCGAACATAAGGAGCGGGAACGAGGACCAAAATGCAAACTAAAAGCACCCCTATACTCCTAAACGGGTTTCTAACCTAATGCAATCATCAATTTCACTGGAAATGGGCTCAATCAAAAATGCCCAAATCGATTTGCTAGGGTAAAACTTTCGCCCTAATTCAATTTAGCTAAAAGACCAGCAAATACAAATGGATTCAAGAGAGAATACATACCTTGAGATGACATTGTTGATGATAGCACGAATAGAAGCAAGCTAGAGACCTTCAATGGCAGTTTTTGGTGTGTTTATGTCGAAGGTTGAAGACGAAATGAGGGAATGGCATGGGACCAACCTCGTGTCTTTTACAAAAAAATAGGGAAGCTCCCTTGGTTCGCCAGGTAGCTCACGCCTCAATCAAGTGTTCCCTGCTCTTTCAGCGAACTTTTGGGCTTTAGCCCAATTTCCCGTAATAAACTTCATGTTTTCAATGACGATATTAAGGGCCGTCATTTTGCAAATACAAAAACAAATAGTGAAATCAAAATTCACTATTTTCCTTCAAAAATTTCAAACAAACGGCGATCAAAACCGCCATTTTCCCTTCAAAAATAGTGAAAAATTCAAAATTCACTATTTCTTCAAATTTCAACGACGGCAATTAAAACCGTCATTTTTTCAAAATAATAGTGAAAAATTCAAAAATTCACTATTTCTTCAAATTACCATGACGGTGATTAAAACCGTCAATTTCAAAAACCAAATAATAGTGGAAAATTCAAAATTCACTATTTCTTCTATTTTCAATTTCAAGAATAATAGTGAAAAATTCAAAAATTCACTATTTCTTCCAATTTCATACGACGACAATTAAAACCGTCATTTTCGAAATAATAGTTGGAAATTAAATTTCAATATTTTCACCACACATGTCAACGGCGGCACATAAACCGTCACTTCGAACGTAATAGTGAAGATTCCCAATTCACTATTTCCTTCACATGTCAACGGCGGCACATAAACCGTCACTTCAAAAATAATAGTGAAGATTCCAAATTCACTATTTCTATCACATGTCAACGGCGGCACATAAACCGTCACCTCAGTCGTAATAGCGAAATTTAAAATTTGTTATTTCCTTCAAAAAATTCAAACAAACGAGTAGTGGAAGTTCAAAATTCGCTATTCCTTCAAATGTCAACAGGGGGCTTCCTCGCGGAACCCGCTTATTTCAGAAACAGTGATAGTGGAAATTCAAAATTCAATATTTTCACGGCGGAATCATTAGTCCGCTACTTTCAAAACAAGCCCATTCGACGCGGCAATTCTTACGGTCAAGTAACCAACCCTCCATGGCTGGCGAGCCTTATTACGCATCACGGCTGGTGAGCCCTCCTCATGTAAGCCCCATGGTTGGTGAGCCTTACAACGCATCGCGGCTGGCGAGCCCTCCTCATATACGCACCGTGGCTGGCGAGCCTTATTACGCATCGCGGCTGGCGAGCCCTCCTCATGTACGCCCCATGGCTGGCGAGCCTTACAACGCATCGCGGCTGGCGAACCCTCCTCATATACGCACCATGGCTGGCGAGCCTTACTACGCTTCGCGGCTGGCGAGCCCTCCTCAGGTACGCACCATGGCTGGCGAGCCTTACTACGCATCGCGGCTGGCGAGCCCTCCTCATGTACGCCCCATGGCTGGCGAACCATACAACGCATCGCGGCTGGCGAGCCCTCCTCATCTACGCACCATGGCTGGCGAGCCTTACAACGCATCGCGGCTGGCGAGCCCTCCTCATATACGCACCATGGCTAGCGAGCCTTATTACGCATCGCGGCTGGCGAGCCCTCTTCATGTACGCCCCATGGCTGGCGAGCCTTACAACGCATCGCAGCTGGCGAGCCCTCTTCATATACGCACCATGGCTGGCGAGCCTTATTACGCATCGTGGCAGGCGAGCCCTCCTCGTGTACGCCCCATGGCTGGCGAGCCTTACAACGCATCGCGGCTGGCAAGCCCTCCTTATATACGCACCATGGCTGGCGAACCTTACTACACATCGCGGCTGGTGAGCCCTCCTCATGTACAACCCATGGCTGGCGAGCCTTGCAACGCATCGTGGCTGGCAAGCTCTCCTCATATACGCACCATGGCTGGCGAGCCTTACTACGCATCGTGGCTGGCGAGCCCTCGTCATATTCGTACCACAGCTGGCGAGCCTTTATCCGCAAACGTGCAAGGACGTATCCGAAGATGCCTCAGGTATGACTTCTTCTTATGGCTGGCAAGCCTTTGTACGTAGTCTAACGGACTTTAAACAACCCGCACGGATAGTCGACAGACTCTAAACTGTTCCCGACGACAGGTCCTTGGCTCGTGCACTCGAGTCGCCTTGGCGTCGCCCTTCCCGACGGCAGGTCCTTGGCCCGAATCCTTTCGAGCCGCCTCGACGTCGCTTGAGTCTCCAGGTTGTAATCTTCGATTGACCTGGGGGTTCTACTTTGACTTTCGCCCTATCCAAGCCTCAGTCAAAGTGGGGGCTCAGAGATACCCGTGTCTGCCGAGACTCCAACAAACACCCGATGATTATCGGACTATAACATGCTTTGGAATCGCGGCGTTTGATCGACAGTTTGTGTACAACTTTACGTCGGAAAACTTAAAACGATTTCAAAAATAAAACATTTCAAAACTTTTCAAAAGTACCTGGAGTGTTTAATGCACGACAACGGGTCGCAATGACACTAACTAGAGTCAAAATCGACACCGGACCAAAAACCGACTCAAAAATTCAAATTCCGACTCCAACAACGAGTCAAACCGAGTCAACCACCAAAAACAAAACATTCAAAGCCTTCTATACTAAGATTTCCCGGATTCATGAATGGTCAAGTACCAAACATGTGACTACAAATCCTAGGATAGAACAAATCATGATTGCACTTGTGTGAAAGTGACAGGACAACTCGAAGACCCGCGACGTGGCTCGCGCCTCTTTGAGCAGCCCAGGTGGCCACGTCTCTCAAAACTCACACAACCACTCATTTTCCTATAAATACCCCTCAAATTCCCTCATTTGAGAATTTACGCGAGTGTCCGCCCCCTCATTTCCCCCTTAAAATTCTCGACTCGACTTCTTAAGTCACAATCCGGCGCGTATTTACGTCCTACCGATCGTAAATACAAGCCTTACACATTGTTTGGTACCGTCATCGTGCATTAAATCACTTGACCGACCACTTCGACCACTACACCGTCACTAATCTCAATAAAACACTCTTTTTACTTATCAAAACGGTTTTAAACCGAGTCTTTTCCGACCAAACGAGTCGTTACACTTGCGTCGGTTTCTCGCCATAACCAAACATGTAAGTATGAGGGTGTAAAAATCCTTCTTTTATCATGTCTCCATTTGTTTTATGACTATAACATGCTAAAACATGCATAACACGATCCAAAACATGGGATAAACGAGCCAAAACTGAGTTTTGGCCTCGAGGCGTAACCCCTTATTGTGCACAAAGGCTCGCGCCTCAATGGGGTGCCCAGGTCAGAACTCAACCGTGTTTGTTCTCGTCTTTCTCCTTTAATTCATTTTCATATTTGTAATCGGTTTTTACCATTTCAAATATTTTCAAACCTTTTTTATTTTAGTTCATTTGTTTTAACCATAAAATATTTTTCACCCTTGGTTCCTCATACCATGACGGTTAAATCCGTGTTTCGGTGATGATATTTGGTTAATAACATATAAAAAGTATTTTAAAGCCTTTTATTTCATTTCTTTACATTTTGGGAGGTATTTTAAAGCCTTTCATCATTTCTTTACATTTTCAAAACAAGCATATTAGTCACCAACACAAAGTCATCCTTGGTTCTACATACCATGCCGGATTTTAACCCGGGTACGATAATGAGTATCGACTAATTATATTCAAGTGAACTTAGAACCATTAGTTCATAATTATTTTCAAAACTATTTATGTTAAGCTTGCCAAGTCGAACTCGACACCGAATATCATCAAAATCATGATGATTATTCGAGTCTCGTTCCTCAAATCAACAAATGCGGTCTAAACGACCCTTTCAAACCAAATCGGGTCAAATACCCATTTTTCAATACGATTTATAAACGTTTTCTAACTGGTCAGAAAACGGTATATAACCGTTGGTTGACCCGCGCCTAAAACAGGGCCCTTCTTTCTTATTTCCAAAACCAGGGGAGGCCCCCTTACACTGCCGGCACGCTCGCGCCTCATATGGCCGCCTGGCACAGAGCCTGTTCCTTTTCCAGCATTAGTCTAGGACGATCCCGACTCCGGTTAGCCCGGATATAGGACGGATCAGGTGACTATCTGCTTATTCAAAAAATCGTATTTGCAAAATGCTCTACTAAGACAAACGGATCACGTTATGCACCATAAACCTAATACGGTAAATGGATGTTTAATTTCCGTCTTGCATGCAAATCAACCATTAATCCAACTCGACATCTTATACTTGATATTTGGATTAAAACAACCGACTTAGAAAGCTCTCACATGTTAGGTTTAAATTATTGGATGCGCATTCATGCATTTAAACCGTTTTATCAACTTTTGCATTCAACAAACCAAGATCGATCAGTAGAGGCCGCTACCGCGGGCGGGATTGGGTGTCTGATTAAAGGGCTTCCCAATACGTACCTTCACCTCTTACTCAGAAACTTTGGATAGTGGACGACCTTATCCAGGGCGTACGAGAGTCATTCTAGAGATAAGATGCTAAAGAGGGACGATTCCTTATCTTTAGTACCTATGTCAAACACAGCTTTGTTCTTCGTTTGACCGAGGTATAAAGTGGATTCGAACGGGTTCCAAGCATCCCACAAATTCTTGGTGGCGACTCCGAACATCTCTAATCATTTCGAGACCCTTACCGAGACGAAACCGACCGATCTAAAACGATCCGGTCGAAAGCATTTTTACGCCGCCGAGCGTGGCTTTCAAAAGACCGCTGTATATCCACAGATCGGCTGGGCTTGCAGGTGGGCCATGTCCACAAGCTCCCATATACTTCATAAAATAAATGACATAAAATAAGATACATGCGAAAAAAATAATGAGAGAATGTAATAGTCTTAATTAAGCAAACACAGATGCCACAAAAATTTAATGTTTTGATAATGTAGAACAAGTCACGTATTATGCATAATATACATGTAAAGTGATACCATCAAGTTTGGTTATTAGTGCGCATGTACATACATGAGCTTCGTATTTTTTTTTAGAGCATATTATATTTTACATGTAAAGTTACTAGTGACGTAGAATTACTAGTGCACAAATATGGTGATAACAACACGACTTGTACAGACATAATTTCAGGGGTGTTATACGGACATAATTATTAATAAGGAAATGAAAGTTGGAAGATTGTAACTAAATTAAAAATTTAATTATCATAAATAAGGATCAAGATTATTAGTAGTGTCCATAAAATAAACTTAACAAACATACTTGATAATATCCGAAAACAAAGCACGACTAATAGCTAAATTGAACAAAAAATAAGTAATTTAAGTAATACAAATAAATTTAGTCCAATTTCGGGACACTTTCATCGCCAATTAAAGGGCCAATTTCTCCATTAGGAACAAAAGTCATGAAATCTGAGATGTCCAAATCCATAAATTTGCCAGATACGAAAGGTAGATTGTTATCACCATCAGCATAATTCGTCTCAAAATTTTCATGCTCAGCAGCAAAATTTGCTTCTATATTCTTCCCTTTATTATTTTTCAGAGACTGCTTGTAAAGATCATCAAGATGTTGCGCCGTACGACAAGTATTAATCCAATGTCCTGTACTGCCACAACGGTGACATGGATTTTCACCAATTTTCTTTATCCTATCATGTGGACGATCTTTTGGTTCCCCCTTTTGGTGATAATACGATCTTTTAAATTTTCCAACTCTACCACCACGAAAATTGTTTTGTCCTCGTCCACGTCCACGTCCAGGGCCACTACTTCTAGTGTGATCCGAATATTTATTTGTCGCATTCACTATAGGGAATGGACCAAAAACTGTCACATTCACTTCTGGGAATGGATCAGTGCCAATAGGACGGGACTGGTGGTTTTTTAACAGGATTTGATTATTTTGCTCAGCCACCAATAAGCATGAAACTAGTTCAGAGTATTTCTGTGAAAGTAGCAATTGTGAACTATGAAAAGTCTGATATGTTTTTTCCAACATATCTGCATCAGATATCTTTTCTCCACACAAAGTTAACTGTGAAGCGAATCTGTGCATGGTTGAGTTATACTCAATAACGGATTTGAAATCCTGTAACCTTAGGTGAATCCAGTCAAATTTTGCTTTAGGAAGAATTACTGTTGTAAGATGGCCATACCTTTCCTTCAGATTTTGCCATAAGATCAAAGAATCTTTCACAATCAAATATTCATATTTGAGTCCCTCATGGAGATGACGACAGAGAAAAATTATGGCCTTGGCCTTACTTTGTTCGGATGCTGTATTCCCAACTTTAATAGCATCACCAAGGGCATAAGACTTAAGATACATCTTGGCTTCTAACACCCATTCAGAATAATTACTTCCAGAGATATCCAAGACCGCAAAATCAAGTTTGGTCAAATTCGACATAATTAACTATTAGGAAAATAAAACAAATGAATTATAATACAATTAAAACAAATAATTAACAATGATAAGACAAATTATAAGGGAAAGATGGTGTAGATTGTAATTTATGCATGACCAAAACGTGGAACTTATGCATGTAGATTGTACTTATTGATGGATAGTAGTGTATGCATGACCAAAAACGTGGACGTCTCATGGATTATTCATAACTCTCTAATACTTTGTATAGAAAAACTTATGCATGTTGATTCGTGTAAAATTGTGGCAGCGAAAGTGATTAGGTAAATTGCACTAGCTTTTTTTTTCTTTTTTTTTTCTTAACATACAATCCGTGTCTATGAGAATAAAATTTAAACTAGGAGTTCTTACCAAGTTCTTGCCGTTTTGGTGGACAAAATATATACTAGGGTTAGAGACTCATGTTGATAACGTGTTATGAATAGTAGAGAGTTATGGGAGAATATAGAGAGAAGAAAGGTATATCAGCTTTATTCATATGGAGGGTATATATAGTATAAGAGTACATATGTAATATGGTAATAGAATATCTCCTAAAGATATGGTAATATATGGACATCCATATAATATCTCTAGATATTTCGTAACACTCCTCCTTGGATGCCCATCATCGGAGAAAATGCCTCGTTAAAACTCTACCAGAAAAACCCTATTTTATATATACTTTAACCCCTTATTTTAGCTCGGTTTATTTGAATATTGCACTTCTATTAGCGTATTTGTGAGCTAATTCCATGTTCTAGGTGTTTTTGCTCGTATTCATTGTATTTTGTAGGAAATGAAGTCGTTCATAGCTTTTTCCCGTAAAATTAGAATTACCCAAGTTCACGAGGCTAATGAGAGCAAGTCTTGACTATGCAAAGGTGTTTCGGGAAGCATAGGGGCATTTTGGGAAGAAATTGGAAAACCCGAGCAAGAGGAAACCAATCTTGGTAGGTGGATATGTAAAGAAATGAAGTTTAAATAAACGCCCAGGCCATATGCATGCATTGGATGCCAAAGGATGCCTAAGATGCCTTAGACGTACTCTTAAACACACTAGCATAGGAGTCCGCATCACCATAAAGCAAGCAGTTAAGACGAAATTAAGACAAAAATGAGAAAACCCACGACCCCGATCGGAGTGGGGTGGCCCCGATCGGGGCTGCCTTGCCTTGAATTGTTTACGTTACACCCCTTATTCCTATATAAGGGGGTTAATCCGACACTTCTTACACACCTTCTACACCACTTTTATGCTCTCATTTCAGTTCTTAGTTTATGTTAGATTAGATTTCCCTTAAGCATTTCCTTATTGTAATTTCCTTTAAACATTTCAAGTTCATTTGCAATTTCCATTTCAAGTATTTGTTCTTCTATATTCAAGTTCTATTTCCTTTATAAAGGTAATCTCATTTCTAGTACTACTTTGTCATTCCCATTTACTAATTATGATCACTTTATCATTTGTCATTAGTTTTATTTACATTATGCAAGAATAGTTAAATTTGTCTAGGGAATAAGGGAAACCATGCATAAGTAGTTCTTGCAATTGTTGAGTTAAGATGTTATAATATCGTTTCATTGTTTCTTTCACATATTTGTATTGTATCGTTAATCTTCGATAAATGATCACTATCTTAGATTAAATTTGTTAATTCACTCTTATAAGTCGAGAGGCATGAAATTGAATTAGACTAAACATGTGTTAGTAAGACGACCTAGTCATAACGAGAGTTCCCTAGGACCCGACCTATGGTTGACAATAAGGCCGAGAGGTGGTTGTGTTTAAGCCTAAACAATTAACAATATTATCAATTTCTATGTTTAACTTGAGCATTTATATATTTTGCATGTGTGACCCGACCTCCCTAGACTATTCCTTTATTGTTGATTTCTTTCATTGTTTTATCAATATTTTACAAACCCAACCAAACAATCAATCGATAACCAACCTTGATAGAATTCACTCCATGACAATTTGTTTAGCAACTCCCGTCTCCTTGTGTTCGGCCCCTATTACTACATTAATTTGTGTCTAGGGAATTTATTTTTGATTAGGTTGCGACAACCCTATCAATGCATATGATATTTACATGCCAATATTTGGGACCAACATCCCTCACATCAACAAACACTAATCATATATACAACATACTACTCACATTACTCCACCTGTCCATTCATCACATGCTATCTCATTCCATACAAGCGATTCTATCATACAGTAACATATAACGAGCCACAACACACGTATTCACACCACTTTCACAATGATCATATTACATGCCAGATTCAAACACACACACATTAATTCCATAACACATATGCATTAATATCACGATTCACATAACATTTCCCATACTCCTAGCCACCCACGTAGTGACCGACTGAGACAATTGGTACATGGTTTGGCATGAGGGTGCCTACTCATCCAAAACCGATATCCTATGGTACTCATGTCGGGTTCATTTTACTTAGACTCTCCTAGATTCATTTTTGGTTCATTTATTTTAGGTTACAAAATTGTCGCTCTGATACCACTTTGTAACATTGCAATTATCCAGGCATGATAGTTGAAGCATTACCATCTCGGTTTCCCGAGGCAGTGAAATCGGAATTACAATTAAGAAGCTTTATTAAATAAATGACAAGTTTAGTTATTACAAACATAAACTAATGAATAAATAAAATATAACTCATCTATGACTATATCATCCATGCTACACTACTCGACTCCGAGTCCAAGGCACGGCTCAAATCCCGATCACGTTAACAAGCAAAACCTGTACCTAACGTGCTGCCTATATGACCCGAAATATCATATGGATCGACACAGGCCACCCCGGAAATAGGTGACAATTACACAGACACAACAAACGTCAGTGTCAATAAATAAATAAATAAAGTGTGACACGACTCAAAGTGTCTGAGTACGCAACATGACTATGATATGAATGAGACACTATTAAACAACCACCACCACAATACCGGGACACGCCCAGACATACCGACAATCACACTGGTACCAAGACATGCCCAGACATACGAACAATCATAAACAGGTACCGGGACACGCCGAGAGGTACCGGGTTCGGAAGCCAACCGGATCCCCAGCCAGACGTCGTGTCTCAACCACACGAGTCCCTCCGTAACTCAAGCCATTAATGTGCACATCCCTCTTGGAGTGGGAAGCTCTAAGAGGCAACTCAAGCGCAAGACGGTCTCCCAACGGTATCGCGTCTTCAAAACAATCAACAACAACAAATCCTCCAATACATATATAATCACAACATACAACAGACGCCATATGCCAAATAAGTCCCAAATACCAATTCCTCGAATATTCCGACTCATCGACTCGTCATGACCAACAACATGCAATATAACTAACCCAATGCAATTAAATGATAAAAGACTCATTTTATAAACAAATATAACAATGAAACTAAGTAGGATTAACCTACCTCACAGTATATCCGCATAAGCAATTCGTAAAAGACAAGCTAGGCCCGTCTCGTAAAACCATCCCACAAAACTCATCTCCTAATATACGATAATAATACAAATACGTATAAATATATTAATCTAATTATACAAATACGACTAATTAAACCCGTCTTATACGACTACCCAAAACCCATTCCGACACTCGGTCAATCCCGCTACCCACCACTTACTGTCGCCTCCGTGGCCACCACCACCACGGTGGGCCTTGGCCAACAGCCATCACGGCTAGCAACAACAATAACAAACATGGCTACATCAAAAACCAACAACCTCGACATCCTTACTCAAACCAACTACCACCGCCCCCACCGTGGGCCACCACCACCACGGTGGTCACAACCCAACCCCCACCTGCCATCTCCCTCATATCTGGCGCCCAATGATGAGTCATAATTATATATATAATTATGCCTCCCCTTAGTTACTTTTGATATGGTTTTCGTGCTAGTTTATATTAATTACATGCCTTTTATGCTAGAATGTCGATACTTCCGCTATTCAGTGTTTAATGCAGGAATGATGCATTTATGGAGCAAAGGAATGAAATGAGCACCGCGGAGTGGGCATGAAGGAATACACGCATCATGACACGAGAATCTAGAAGAACAAAGGAAGAGAAGTAAGAAGACAACACGAGGAAAAGAGCTGAATTAGGGAGAGTCCTTGATCAAGCCCAAGTAGACTTGATCAACTGAGAAATGTACTCGATCAAGTACACTCAGGCTCGATCGAGTACACTTTATGTTAAGTATTTTTCTGCAATTTCCATAAGTCGGTTATGCCATACTATAAATACCCAACTCGTACCCTATGTTATTTTGGGACGCTTTATTTTACCTAGCTACGTATAATTTACCCAAGAAACTCTCTCAAAACTATTAGTTTAGTTTTATTGCTCTTATTTCGGATCTAAGCACTCTCTATTACGGTATTATTGTTAATCATTCTTCCATTATTAGTCATTCATTTTTTTGTTCATCTTTTATGCTTTTAATTATGTCTTCTATTATTATTGTTGTTTTTATTGCTAGTAAGCGTAGCTAATTCATTCATCTAGGATGAAAGGGGATCTAGGTTGTTAGAAGGGGATTATATAATGAATTGATAGTTAAATTGCTTTTGATTGTTGTTCAATTGTTGTCTTAAATCTGATTGATTAATTATTGGCCAGGATTAATTAATTAGCATTGCAGATTAGGATTATTGCCGACCGGATTAAGACTAATATAGGCTACGACAATTGATTAGGCTAACTTAAGAATAGCGATCACATTTAAGTTTAGACCTAGAGGACATATTAGAATCAACTGATCATATGACCTTCAACAATATAAATTGCTCTGTCAACTAGTTAAGTCATACCCCGGATAACTACCTAATGAACTTGATCCCTATACTCTTTAATATTATTGAATTTGTCTGTTATTTACATCGCAATTATTTTTAGCAAACGAAACGATCATCCTTCAAGAAAACGGTAACTTTAAGACGAACTTAAATATTAACAAATAGAACAATTAACTCGCCTCCCTGTGGATTCGACCCTTTCTTGCCACTAGATACCCGTTAGTAGTAAGTTAGGATTTATTTTGATAGGCCAACGACTGAAAAATAACCTTATCACCCAACAACCACGACAACCACCACAAAAACCGCCAACAACGAGCAACACACGACATAACACACAACCCGACTCCTCCACTTTGAACCCGATTTAAACCACCTTGCCGCCACCCAAACCACCACCTCTGACTACTACCCAACTCTCCACTCGACCCACGACAACCTCCACCCAATACCACCCCCGGTCAGTCACGAAAAAGAGGGTAAGAACTCATCTTAAGACGGTCACACAACAACAACAATAAACATGTATAGAACTCGGTCAAACCCACATTTAGGGCGGTTACTTGGGCTGTTAACGACAGGTTAGGGTGGGTCAAGGTCAAGATGGGTCTATAGTATAAATTAAATAATATAAAGGCTAGTATAAGACGGTCTTACCTTACAAAATCGGGGCGGAGGGACAGAATTCTCCTTCTCTTTTCTCTTCCTCTCATCTCCTCTATTCTCTCTCTTTTGTTTGTGTGGTGAAAATGCAAATGAAATGATAAGGTGGGTGGATATGGGATAAGGGGGTATATATAGGGTGAGAGTAGTATAAGGTGAGTGTATGTGTATGTATATACATGTATCTTATTATTATTATTATTATTATTACTATTATCATTTTTGTTATTACTATTATTATTATTATTACTATTATCATTTTTGTTATTACTATTATTATTATTATTTCATCTCAAGCCCAACTCGCTAACTACGATAAAATATTATTATTATTATATAATTATTAAATATGGAGTATTACAGCAAGCACCTTTGGAAGAGCGCCAAAGGTCCCACATTTTTAGGAGCATTGTAGATACCCAGTATCTACACCTTCCAAAAACCATCCGATGATGATCAGACTGTAACGTGTTTTTGATATGCGTGCGTGGATTGGCTATACATGAGACGGTTTAATGCACTACTCGGATATGAAAAATGATTTCAAAAGTTTTCTAACTTCATTTGCATTAAAATAACACTATTTAGAGTTAAAACCGTCTTTGGACCCAAAACCGACTCAGAAACCCGCAACTCGAGTCAACCTGAGTCAACCCGAGTCAACTCAAATCTGGAATGTCAAAAATAATGCCATGAATGTTTTTATCATGCCATTTGCATTAAAACGACCCTAATTAGAGACAAAACCGACACCGAGCCAAAAACCGACTCGAAATTCAAATCCCGACTCACACGGGTCAAACCCGAGTCAAGGACACAAAATACCTACCCCAAATATCACCCAAGAGGAAGCTTACACGGCTAACCAACCATCAAAGACCACAAATCACAACCAACAAAACATTGGTTAGAACAAATGGAAAATCCAAATTTGCGAAAAAGACAATACACCCACTTGTATCTCAAGGTAGCTCGCGCCTCTTTAGGGTGTCTGCTTAGCCTCTAAGCAAACACAACCGACCTTCCTCCCCCCATTTCTCTATAAATACCCACCATCACACCACATAATACTCACGCGAGAGTCTGCCCCCTTCTTCTTCCTTAAACTTCTAGACCCGACTTCCTAAGTCACAAAATCGACACGTGTTTACGACCTACCGATCGTAAACACAAGCCTTACACATTTTGTTTGGTACCGTCGCCATGCATTCGACCGACCCATTTGACCAACTCAACATTAATCAACATGTTTTAATTAACATATTTTCAAAACCAAATCCTTTTTTAAGGAACCTTTTTAAACTTCTTGGAACGCGATTAGTCACACCGAGAAAACCGTCTCTAAAGTCGTCTACTTCGCAAATATCAATACACGTAAGTTTGAGGGTGTAAATATCTCATTTATTTCATAGTCTTTACTGTTTTCATAACTTTATAAGCATGAATGATGCATAACACGATTCAAACACAGGTTAGACGAGCCAAAACAGAGTTTTGGCCTGAGACAGAAGCCCCTTGCTAAGCAAAGAGGCTCGCGCCTCAATGGGGTGTCCAAGTCAGACTCAAACGTGTTTGAGTTCGTCTTTCCTTCAACACTTTATTTTATTTTTACTTCTTTACTTTTACGGTTTTTACCATTTTAATTCATTTTTATGACAAATATTTTGACCATTACAAAAATCATCCTTGATTCCTTATACCATGACGGTTTAGTCCGTGACTCGATGATATTATGGTTAATTACATTTTAATGGGTATTTTAACACCCTTTTCTTTTATTTACCATTTTTCTCATTTATTTACATTTGCAAACATATTAGTCATGATTCATAATCACCCTTCGTTCTTTATACCATGTCGGTTTAATCCGAGTACGGTGATAAATATCCACTAATTACAAATAAATGTACTTAACATATTTAGTTCATATCAAACATTTTACATTTTTATTTGTAAATTATACTTTTCAAACTTGCAAATCCGACAATGAATATTACTAACATAATAGTAATTATTCCGAGTCATGCAAATCATACTTGCAAATCATTCATTACAAAATACGGTTGTAAACAACCTTCTTAACAACCAGGAGACACCTCTTGGCTCGCCCCAAGAGCCTGCCTATGTCCACATTTTAAAACCTGGGCAGAGCCCCTTCCCTCGCCAATAGGCTCGCGCCCCAATGGGGCTGCCTGGCACTGTTCTGTCCCTTTTTGGTACTTGTCTAGGACGATCCCGATTACGGTAAACCCGAATACGTTACGGATCAGATTGACAAGTTGACGTTTTTTATACTTTGTCATTTGAGACCCTTTTTCAAATAATGGATCGTGTTAATCATCATAAGCCGAATTTGGTAAATGGAGGTTTAATTTCCGTTTTCACATGCAAATCAATCTAAATCCAACTTTGACATCAATTTCTTGGTACATGCATAAACAACCGACTTAGGAAATATTCACATGTTATGTTAAACTTTTGGATGCACATTCATGCATTTCAACCGTTTTATCAACTTTTGCACTTAAACAGCCACGATCGATCAGTAGAGGCCGCTAACGCGGGCGGGATTGGGTGTCCGATTAAAGGGCTTCCCAATACGTACCCTCACCCCTTACTCAGAACCTTTGGATAGTGGATGGCCTTATCCAGGGCGTACGAGAGTCATTTTAGGCATAGAATGCTAAAAGGGAGACGAGTCCTTATCTTTAGTACCTATGTCAAACACTGCTTTGTGCTTCGTTTGACCGAGGTATAAAGTGGATTTCGAACGGGTTCCAAGCATCCCACAAATGCTTGGTGGCGACTCTGAACATCTCTATATCGTTTCGAGACCTTTACCGAGACGAAACCGACCGATCTAAAGCGATCCGGTCGAAAGCATTTTTACGTCACCGAGCGTGGCTTTTAAAAGACCGCTGCATGCCCACAGATTAGCTTGGTGTGCAGGTGGCCCGTGACCACAGATCGGTAGGTGGCCCAAATCCACAGACCGGCCTGTGGCCCATGTCCACAGATTGGCCACTCCGCTGGGGATAGATCATATGTGTCTTTGTGATCCCTAGATGGTGAGACTCGAACGAGGTCTTGGTTAAAGTGTATTAATTGATATTACGGTCATAAGTCGGGTTCCTTGTCCGGGCCCACAACCTAACCTTTATCGACCAATTGTCTTGTCCCGTCGGCGTGAGTTTTCTCATCCCCGCGTTTTGAATCCCGATTGAGTCAAGCATACCGTTGACGTTACACATTTCTGTTTCGTCAAAGAGCTTTCATTACCATCGAGCACGAGGCTAGGGCACCCTCCTTACACATTTTGTTTGGATTGGAATCCCTCTCGCAAATCGGGGTTTGATCGCTTGGTGTGTAACCCACCCTTTTAAGTCAAAACCCGTGTCAGCATTATGCATAATATAATGAAACTGCGAGTGCTTATGTGTTATGTGATCATAAGTCCTTCCGTGTCATTTTCAAACTTTTAAAACACCTTTTTGCGCCGTTATAATGGCCATTTCAAACCTCGGTATTTCGCCGACCGTTGCAAACCTTTTTAGGCCGTCGTAATGACGACTTTCAAAACCGGTTTTTCTACAACCGTTATAAAACACATTTCGCGCCGTTATAATGGCCATTTCAAACCTCGGTCTTTCGCTGACCGTTGCACGCCTTTCTAGGCCGTCGTAATGATGATTTTCAAATCCGGTTTTCTACAACCATTTCAAACAACACGCCTTTCTAGGCCGTCGAAATGACGATTTTCAAATCCGGTTTTCTACGACCATTTCAACACGCCTTTCTAGGCCGCCGTAATGACGATTTTCAAATCCGGTTTTCAGAACCGTTTCAAAAGCACCTTTTTAGGCCGTCGTAATGACGATTTTTGAACTCGGTTTTTCATAACCGTGGTCTTTTGCCGACCGTTGCACAACTTTTTATGCCGTTATAATGGCCATTTCAAAACCCGGTTTTTATACCAATTTCAAATGCAACTTTTCATTATGTTGTAATGACGATTTCAAACCTTGGTTTTCACATGCCATTTCAAAATACCCTTTTACGTCGTCATAATGGCCGTTTCAAAACTCGGGCCTTCGCCGACCGTTGCATTCTCAAAGCGCCCTTTTATGCCGTCGTAATGACAAATTCTACCCTCCAACTTTCAAAGTTCGAAATCAATTTTCAAACAAAAACGTTTTTCAAACCGTCGTAACGACGATTTTAACCCATGCAAGTTTAAAAATTTCAAATCTCGTTTTCGAAATCAATTTTGGCTTTTCTAAGCCGTCATAACGACAATTTCTATTCTCACAATTTTCGATTTGCACACCTCCTTTCAAAGCTTAAAACGGTTTTCTAACCCGTCGTAATGACGAATTGATCCTCATTATTTTCAATATCAAATCATTTGAAAACAAATTTAACCGTTTTCAAATTTCAATTCAAAATCAAATCTTTGAAAACGAATTTAACTGTTTTCAAGTTTCAATTCAAAATCAAACCATTTGAAAACAAATTTAACCGTTTTCAAATTTTCAACCCAATTTCAAATCTTTGAAAACAAATTTAACCGTTTTCATGGCCATTGTGATGACAATTCTAAATTCTTCAACTATGAATTTTTAAATCCGTGATTCGGAATTAAAAAACCGTCTTCGGAAACAACACATTGTTTTCAGAGCCGCCACAATTTCAACCTAAACCGTCTTTTGAAAACAAACCTAAGACAACCCTTTCAACTGATCGACTTTCGGAGATCCCTACTCTTCGGAAACCGTCCATAAAGCGACAAATGAATCTTTTTGAAAATTTCTATTTTCGAAAATTTCAGTCCACCTTTCTGATTCGGCCTCGAGTCAATTAGAGTCCAGTCGATTTTAAGTCAGGTCATCTAGATAACGTCGAATCTCTGCCGAAGTTAGTACCTATCTTCTGGTCCAGGTCGTGTCGCCTAATTGTCGAGACATCTGCAATGGCATTAACAGAGTCAAAACCTCTCGGGTATTAAACCCGTCTTTCCCATACATTACGGGTCAAAGGTTAAGTTTATGTACATGTCTTGTCCAACGGCTCCACGCCAGCAACAAAACTCCAAACTAAGTCAGAAGTCGTCTGTCTAGGCATCACTATGCCAAAGTCGATACTCGAGTCTAAGTTCAAAGTCATGCACCACGAGTTCAAACACAAAAAGTCATTCACGATCTTTAATGAACTCATAACCTAGTCACACTGTCGCGTCTCTACAACAAAACTGCCTTTTGTACATGTTTGTCGTACTTGCCTTTATTTGTGCAATCCCTTGCCAAGACAAGTTATAACGCCTATCGTTATGTCAAATAGGAATCCCTTGGGTGCCATCAATCGCCAACCAGAAACTGAAGAAGCCGATCAATCTGCGTCTTCCATGACTTCCGCCGAAATCAGCAACATGGTCCTTCGACTCATAGCTACCGTGGAAATCTTGAGCACTCGTCTCTCCCAAGTTGAGGACAAACTGATAAACTAGAATTTTCCCTCTTCTGATATTGAGCAAAGGGTTAAGTTCCTTGAAAGTCGGCTACTTACCATCGACAAAACCAAAACCAGACGACCTCATAGGTCCTTCCCTGATTTGGGTATGCCTAATGCCACAGCCTTGGAAAGGCTAATCTCCAAAGGAAAACTCCAACCGATTATTCCAACTCCAGACCCTCTACCAAACAAGCGAGGACGTAGATGGGACGGAAAACTGTTTTGTCAATATCACCAAGGTCGCGGACATGACACTGAAATGTGTCTCCCTCTAAAAGGTGTCATCCTTGATATGATCGAAAAGGGCGAGTTACCATTACCTCCCTCAACAAACAATAAAAGCAACCCTCCAAAAAACCCTACTGGACACAGTCAGGAATCTTTCCTAGACTGCTCTCACCTCATCTCTCCTGACGATGAGTAAATCCATGCAATTAACGAAGATGGCATACAAAGCGCAATAATGATGCTCTCTGTCTCTATCAACAACATATTCTCAAAGCTGCAAGTTGCTATCGATAACTTAAACACTCGAGTAGCTAATTTGGAGAAGAGGTTTGGTAGTACCGAAAATTAACCTGGCCATCAAGGAGAAGACAAACCCTCCATTCACCAACCAACAGCTGTTGAAAATGAGGAGTTATCGAATGGTTCGTACACCCATGAACCCACCAACAAAGAACACGAAATGGCCTCACCAAAATCCCTTTCAAAATACAAAACAACATCCCGAAAACTTCCCATTGACAACGACCAAATCCTGCTTCCGCCCAGGATTGACAAAAACAAAAACAACACTCACAAAAACATCCCAAAAAACACCAATGTTAGAACCATGGGAAAACATCAAAGGGTTTTCACAGATCTGGGAATAACATATGGCCCTACTCTGAGGATACTTGCTTCAGAAGGAATGCTCCAACCCATTGGTCCGACTCCGGACAAACCCAAACACAAAAGAGCCTGATCCTGGGATGGTAATGCCTATTGCCAATACCATCAAGGCAAGGGCCATGACACCGAAACCTGTTTCAAACTCAAGCATGCCATTCAAGATATGATTGAAGCTGGCAAAATCATAATTGCACCTCTCAGTCAAGACAATCCTTCTGGATGTCTCAAGTTAAACAGCAAGGTTGAACGTTCTCAAAGGACATTCACCAACCTCAACACAACCTATCCCGCAGGTCTTCAAAAACTTGTGACTGAAGGGAAGCTACAACCAATCGGGCCCACTCCGGACCCGGTTGAATGCAAGAAAACCCGTTTCTGGGATGGCAGTGCCTATTGCCAATATCATCAAGGAAAAGGTCATGACACTGAAACATGCTTCAAACTGAAACATGTTATTCAAAATATGATCGACAACCATGAACTGGTAGCTTCATCCCTAGGCCAACCAATTGATGAAAACAGCCCTCATGAACATCTCTTTTTGCAAGGAGATGAGAGCCTCATTGACTTTTGTCCTCATATCATCCCCAACAACGAGAGTGAAGTGCTCAAGTGGGTCAATACTCAAAACCAGACATTCAAGCCGCTGGATGCTGCGGAGGAGACCTTCGAGGAGGAAAATGATGATTAGGAGTTCGTATCTACGATTGAGTCTGAGTCCGAATCTGAGTCTTAGGCTTTCTCATATCTATCCTAGCGTCTGTCCTTTTATTCCTAAGTGACAAACTGGGGGCTATTCCCATGAGTCACACGCATTCATCGAGTCTGTGCTAACATCTTATTCATCTAAATAAAAGCATGATTTTCAACTATCATATATTCTCCCTCTTACCATTTCCCGTTGACAACGAGAATTGATTTGAGAATTGATTTAAAAGAAACAACATGTTCCAATTCAATGTGAATACACTCGAGTGACGTTCCGTACCGAGTAAGCAGAGGACTCGAAACTCCGTGTCCATTTATTTACCTATTCCATGTCTGGCAATAGAAACCTTTCATTACCACCCAATATAGAATGAGCTTCTATCAAAGGGATCCTATGACGAACCCCGATAACAAACAAGAACATCTCCTTGTTCATAATCAATGACGGAAGGCAAGCGCATTACCCACAAAAACATCCCATCACCAAGTATTAACCTCTCACCAACGGGTACATCCCCGTCTACACCTTTACCTTCCTCGAACGACGGACGGCAAAGAACCAATAGATCTATGCCAAAACATAGGCGAAAACCAAAGCGAAAGGCCAAAATCAAAGGCCCAAGCTAATAGCCATTCACCCAAAACCAAAAGGCCAAAAGCCATTCGCCCGAAGCCAAAGGCGAAAACCAAAGCAAAACCCATAGCCAAATCAAAGCTACTCAACCAAGGCCAAAATCAAAGGCCCAAGCCAATAGCCATTCAAGGCCAAAGCCAAAGTCAAAGCTAAAGCAAAAACCAAAGCCAAACAAAAGCCAAGGCTAAAGCCAAAACAAAAACAAAATAGTGAAATTCAAATTCGCTATTTTCACTAATTCCAAACGACGGAATAAAAAACCGTCATTTTCAAATCACAAATACAAAATAGTGAAATTCAAATTCGCTATTCTCACAAATTCCAAACGACGGAATTAAAAAAACCGTCCCTTTTCAAACAAAAATGAAATAGCGATATTCAAATTCGTTATTTTCCCACAATTTAAAACGACGAAATTACAAACCGTCACTTTTCAAACTTCGGACAAACGAGACCAACACCAAAATACAAAGTCCAGGACCAACAAGTCCAAAGCTCAGGACCCATAAGTCCAAAACATTAAATCCAGGACCAACAAGTCCAAAGCCCAGGACCCATGAGTCCAAAACACCAAGTCTAGGACCAACAAGTCCAAAGCCCAGGACCCACGAGTCCAACACACAAAATTACGGACCCATGAGTCCAAAACACAAAGTCCAGTACCAACAAGTCCGAAGCCCAGGACCCATGAGTCCAAAACACCAAGACCAGGACCAACAAGTCCAAAGCCCATGACCAACGTTTCTTCCCTCCAAACTCCGGGACCAACAAGTACAAAACACAAAAATACCAAAACCCAATGTCAAAGAGCTAAAACAAGAGCTCAAGACTCGTCAGCTAATAACAAACCCAACACTGCTTCACCCCTAAGTCCTTCCAGAGACTACTACAGGGAGACCTATCAAGGATCCTGGGGATTCCCCTCAAGATCATAACCAAAACTGCTTCACCCCTAAGTCCTTCTAGAGACTACTACAGGGAGACCTATCTAGGATCCTGGGGATTTCCCTCGAGATCATAACTAACACTGCTTCACCCCTAAGTCCTTCTAGAGACTGTTATAGGGAGAACTATCTAGGCTTCTGAGGATTCCCCTCTAGCCCGTAATATCACACCTTAACCTTTAAGGTCCAAACATGGGAATCTGATCCCACATTATTTACCAGCCATTTCGTGATCAGGCCACATCAAGCCGGAGACCCCATTCCGCACCACATTACAAGCCGTAACCCACCGGCCTAAACACCACAAAATACCAACTCCAGATTTTTATCTGTCAAACAAACCTCTTATTACCAAGCTTCATATGCCAAAATGCCGAAGCCATTTCCACCCCGACTCATACACGGAGTCTTCACAAAAGACATTTCTCCCCGGAACGGGACATACACATTTCTTCTTAGAGTCCACTTTTTAGTGTGCTCACACAACAAGAAACATTTTCACAAACTATGCCTCTTCGATTCATGATCAAGAGGAAATTCTCTCCAATCAACTTTCGAGTCACCAAACGGAATTTACCGTCGTGACCCTCAACTCCAGATTTTTATCTGTCAAACGAACCTTTTATTACCAAGCTCCACATTCCATAATGTCGAAGCAATTTTCTCCCTGACCCAGATACGGAGTCCTCGAATGCTTTGCTACCGAGAACGGGACATACCTAGTCTACCCTTCGGGTCCACTTTTTAGTGTGCTCACATGATAAGGAACATTTTCACCAATTACACCTCTTCGATTCATGATCAAGGAGGAATTATCTCAAATCAATTTCTCGAGTCACCAAACGGAATTTACCGTCGTGACCCTCACACTTTAAGGTCCTAACAACTCGCTTAGGCACACATTCAGGCGAGTCACCAAATGGAATTTACCGTCGTGACCCTCACACTTTAAGGTCCTAACAACTCGCTTAGGCACACATTCTGAACTACGATCTGGTTTGATTTCACTTTACGTGAATACGTAGGCAATCCTTCAAGGACACAACCATACCCCTCAAAATCACTTAAGGTCCTAACAACTCGCTTAGGCACACACATGCAGAACTACGATCTGGTTTGATTTCCCAAACACGCGAATACGTAGGCAGTCCTATTACGAGGACACAACCACACCCCCCACACACATTCAATTTTCAAACCCCTCAATTTGCAATCCATTGCACACACATTCAGAACTACGATCTGGTTTGATTTCGCAAACACGCGAATACGTAGGCAGTCCTATTACAAGGGCACAACCACAAACTCCTTTCAAAAAAATTCCAATTTCCAATCCTCAAATAACCAGCTCATAACTACGCCCTGGTTTGATTTCGCAAACACGCGAATACATAGGCAGTCCTCCAACAAGGACACAACCGCACACTCATTTCAATCTCAACCATTAGCATCAATCCTCAAAAGCAGCCCACCCAGCTGCAAAAAGTTAATCTTATACCTCTTTACTGGGGGCTTCTTCCTTAAGACGTCGCCCATTCATTGTTTTGTCAAATTCCCGCCTTCTCACTTTGGGGGCTTCTCTTTCAAGATGCCAACCATCCTTTATCCTCAAACATCTCTTGAGTCTCAACTACAGTCCAAAATAAAACAGCCCATAGTCTAGTGCTCAGTTCAGACGATGACAAGGTCTTGGTTCCGCTCTCCGAATCATCATGCCTCAGGGAAGAATCTCAAAAGAGCAAATGGTGGCGAGGATATCCGGAGAATATAATCAATTCATATTCCCCAGCTGAGCGGACGTGTCTCCAATCTATCAAATCACGGATCTGCGAGGAACAAATTCAAACTCTTAACAGCTTTCAAGCTTCACAACTTTCAAAACTTCTATCTCCCTTCGCGTGAGATATTCTATGCTAGTTGCTTATATGCTAACTGCTCACATGATTATGTGCTTACGTGCTTATATGCTTACGTGCTAGTTTCTTATATGCTAACTTCTCACATGCTTATGCGCTTACGTGCTTATATGCTTGCATTCAACGTGCTTGTCTATGCGACTGCGGATTTGTGTGGTCACTAACCATGCAGGTAATCATAAGAAGACAAACTCGCTCCAACTGAGTACTGGGTTCATCCCAACAAACGGCGACCCGTCAAGTCCAAGGGCTTCAACCGCAACAATTTCGTTGCATACGCTACCTCCCAACGAGCGGCAACTCATATCCCCGACGAGTCCTGAGAAGTTTCTAACTCCCCAGTGAGTGCCGATTTTTTTTACGGATGTCACACATGCTATTTTCCACAGTCGATCATTCGACCATAGATGGCTGGAGAGCCTTACAACGCATATGGCTGGGGAGCCTTTGTCCGCAAACAAGACACAACTCAGGACGTATCCCGAAGATGCCTCGGGTATGACTCCTTTTCACAAGCTGGCAAGCCTTTGTCCGCAAACAAGGTACAACTCAAGGACGTATCCCGAAGATGCCTCGAGTACGACTCCTTTTCACAAGCTGGCGAGCCTTTGTCCGCAAACAAGGTACAACTCAAGGACGTATCCCAAAGATGCCTCGGGTACGACTCCTTATCACAGCTGGCGAGCCTTTGCACGCACACAAGATACGACTCAAGGACATATCCCGACGATGCCTCAGGTATGACTCCTTCCTATGGCTGGCGAGCCTCAAAACGCACCGCCTTCAACACCGGCTGTCGAGCCTTTGCGCGCAAAAGATTCAAGGACGTATCCCGAAGATGCCTCAGGTATGACTCCTTCTTATGGCTGGCGAGCCTTTATACGTAGTCTAATGGACTTTAAACGACCCGAACCGGATGTCGACAAACTCTAAACTGTTCTCGACGGCAGGTCCTTGACTCGAATCCTCGAGTCGCCTTGACGTCGCCCTTCCCGACGGCAGGTCCTTGGCTCAAACCCTTTTGAGTTGCCTCGACGTCGCAATGGTCTTCAGGTTGTAATCTTCGATTGACCTGGAGGATATACTTTGACTTTCGCCCTGTCCAAGCCTCAGTCAAAGTGGGGGCTCTGTAGATACCCAGTATCTGCACCTTCAAAAAACCACCCGATGATGATCGGACTGTAACGTGTTTTTGATATGCGTGCGTGGATTGGCTATACATGAGACTGTTTAATGCACTACTCGGATATAAAAAATGATCTCAAAATTTTTCTAACTTCATTTGCATTAAAATAACACTATTTAGAGTTAAAACCGTCTTCGGACCCAAAACCGACTCAGAAACCCGCAACTCGAGTCAACCTGAGTCAACCCGAGTCAACCCAAATCTCGAATGTCAAAAATAATGGCATGAATGTTTTTATCATGCCATTTGCATTAAAATGACCCTAATTAGAGTCAAAACCGACACCGAGCCAAAAACCGACTCGAAATTCAAATCCCAACTCACACGGGTCAAACCCGAGTCAAGGACACAAAATACATACCCCAAATATCACCCAAGAGGAAGCTTACACGGCTAACCAACCATCAAAGACCACAAATCACAACCAATAAAACATTGGTTAGAACAAATGGAAAATCCAAATTTGTGAAAAGGACAATACACCCACTTGTATCTCAAGGTAGCTCGCGCCTCTTTAGGGTGTCTGCTTAGCCTCTAACCAAGCACAACCGACCTACCTCCCCCCATTTCTCTATAAATACCCACCATCAAACCCCATAATACTCACGCGAGAGTCCGCCCCCTCCTTCTCCCTTAAAATTCTAGACCCGACTTCCTAAGTCACAAAATCGACACGTGTTTACGACCTACCGATTGTAAACACAAGCCTCACACATTTTGTTTGGTACTGTCGCCGTGCATTCGACCGATCCATTCGACCAACTCAACATTAATCAACATGTTTTAATTAACATATTTTCAACATATTTTCAAAACCAAATCCTTTTTTAAGGCACCTTTTTAAACTTCTTTGATCGCGATTAGTCACAACGAAAAAACCGTCTCTAAACTCATCTACTTCGCATATCAATACACGTAAGTTTGAGGGTGTAAATATCTCATTTATTTCATAGTCTTTACTGTTTTCATAACTTTATAAGCATGAATGGTGCATAACACGATTCAAACATAGGTTAGACGAGCGAAAACCGAGTTTTAGCCTAAGACAGAAGCCCCTTGCTATGCAAAGAGGCTCGCGCCTCAATGGGGTGTCCAGGTCAGACTCAAACGTGTTTGAGTTCGTCTTTCCTTCAACACTTTCTTTTATTTTTGCTTCTTTACTTTTACGGTTTCTACCATTTTAATTCATTTTTATGAGAAATATTTTGACCATTACAAAAATCATCCTTGGTTCCTTATACCATGACGGTTTAGTCTGTGACTCGATGATATTATGGTTAATTACATTTTAATGGGTATTTTAACACCCTTTTCTTTTATTTACCATTTTTCTCATTTATTTACATTTGCAAACATATTAGTCATGATTCATAATCACCCTTCGTTCTATATACCATGTCGCTTTAATCCGAGTACGGTGATAAATATCGACTAATTACCAAACAATGAATATTACTAATATAATAGTAATTATTCCGAGTCATGCAAATCATACTTGCAAATCATTCATTACAAAATACGGTTGTAAACAACCTTTTTAATAACCAGGAGACACCTCTTGGCTCCCCCCATGGCCTGCGCCCCAAGAGCCTGCCTATTTCCACATTTTAAAACCTGGGCAGAGCCCCTTCCCTCGCCAATAGGATCGCACCCCAATGGGGCTGCCTGGCAATGTTCTGTCCCTTTTTGGTACTTGTCTAGGACGATCCCGATTACGGTTAACCCGAATATGTGACGGATCAGATTGACAAGTTTACGTTTTTTATACTTTGTCATTTGACACCCTTTTTCAAATAATGGATCACGTTTTCACATGCAAATCAATCTAAATCCAACTTTGACATCAATTTCTTGGTACATGCATAAACAAACGACTTAGGAAATATTCACATGTTAGGTTAAACTTTTGGATGCGCATTCATGCATTTCAACCGTTTTATCAACTTTTGCACTTAAACAGCCACGATCGATCAGTAGAGGCCGCTAACGCGGGCGGGATTGGGTGTCCGATTAAAGGGCTTCCCAATACGTACCCTCACCCCTTACGCGGAACCTTTGGATAGTGGATGGCCTTATCCACGGCATACGAGAGTCATTTTAGGCATAGAATGCTAAAAGGGAGATGAGTCCTTATCTTTAGTACCTATGTCAAACACTGCTTTGTGCTTCGTTTGACCGAGGAATAAAGTGAATTTCGAACGGATTCCAAGCATCCCACAAATGCTTGGTGGCGACTCCGAACATCTCTATATAGTTTTGAGACCTTTACCGAGACGAAACCGACCGATCTAAAGCGACCCGGTCGAAAGAATTTTTACGTCACCAAGCGTGGCTTTCAAAAGACCACTGCATGTCCACAGATTGGCTTGGTGTGCAGGTGGCCCGTGACTGCAGATCGGTAGGTGGCCCGAATCTACAGACCGGCCTATGGCCCATGTCCACAAGCACATGTACCATTCGAGGGACGGTTTCCAAATTAATCATTGATGGGGGAGTTGCACTAATGTGGCATCCGTCACCCTAGTTGAGAAACTGAATCTCAGCACACAAGAGCACCCACACCCTTACAAGCTCAGGTGGTTAAACAAAGGAGTTGAGGTCAAAGTTAATAAGCAATGTCTGGTTCCATTCTCAATTTGAAGTGTGTACAAGGATGAGAACCTATGTGGTGTGGTACCTATGGATGCATGTCACCTACTGTTAGGTAGGCCATGGGAGTTTGACAAGAATTCAGTTCACCAGGGAAGAAGCAATACTTATTCTTTCAAGCAAGGTAGCATGAAAATTACTCTGACTCCTCTACCTCCTAATCAGAAAAGTTATGGGAGTCCTAGTGCGACTGAGGGACTCAGAGGGGTCTTATTTTTGCCTGAGGCACAAATGATCAAAGAAAGGAAGCAAGAGCAACATTTTCTTGTCTTATTATCAAAAGAAATTGAAGAAAAGGAGGAACATCGGGTTCCTGGAGAGGTTAAGCCTTTGATTGAACAATATCAGAATGTGTTTCCCTAACAGACCTGCATACAGGTGTGATGCAGAAGCAACAAAAGAATTACAGAGGCAAATTGAAGAGCTGATGGATAAGGGATTTGTGGGGGAATCCTTGAGTGCCTGTGCTGTGCCAGCATTACTGGTTCCAAAGAAAGATGGCACCTGGAGGATGTGCATTGATATCAGGGCCATCAACAACATCACAGTCAAGCATAGGTTCCTCATACCTAGACCGGATGACATGTTGGATGAGCTAAATGGTGCCAGGATCTTTTCAAAAATTGAACTTAGATAAGGCTATCAGCAAGTGAGAATCAGGGAAGGTGATGAGTGGAAGACTGCCTTTATAACTAAACAAGGGCTCTATGAATGGTTAGCTATGCCATTTGGATTGTCCAATGCCCCTAGTACCTTTATGAGACTTATGACATAAGTGCTAAGTCCTTGTTTTGGAACATTTATTGTTGTTTACTTTGATGACATTCTAATTTACAGCAAGATTAAAGATGAGTATTTGAGTCATCTTGATTATGTGTTTAAAATCCTGAGGAACAGCAAACTGTTTGCCAAATTGGAGAAGTGTACATTCCTAACAATTGAGTTGATGTTCTTGGGATATATTATCTCTGGAAGAGGGATTTATGTAGACCAAGACAAGATTGAGACAGTTAAATCTTGGCCAGTCCCTCAGAGCATTACTGAGGTAACGGTTTTCCATGGCCTTGCTTCATTCTACAAATGATTTATCAAGAATTTCAGTGTTATTGCTGGTCTAATTACTGAATGTATGAAGAAGGGTAAGTTTAAATGGACTGAGAGTGGTCAATAGGCCTTCTGGAGTATCAAGAAACATCTGTGTGAAGCGAATGTCCTAAGATTGCCTGATTTCAACTGTCTATTTGAAGTTGAATGTGATGCTAGTGGTGTGGGCATAGGAGCTGTTTTGATTCAGGGAGGAAAACCTATGGCCTATTTCAGTGAAAAATTGAATGGAGAAAAGTTAGGCTATTCTACTTATGACAAGAAGTTTTATGATCTTGTCAAGGCTCCTATGCATTAGAGTCACTATCTCAAGCCTAAGCCATTTGTGCTGCACTCAAATCAGGAGGCTTTGAAGTATATCAGTGGCCAGCACAATGTAAACCACAGACATGCTAAGTGGGTTGAGTTTCTACAGTCCCTTACATTCTCAAGCAAATACAAAGAGGAGAAGCAGAACATTGTACTTAATGCACTCTCAAGGAGATTGATGTGACTCTTATTTGCATACATTTAGTCCCCTAATTGAACCTATTTTGCATACTATTATAACATTTCATAGCCGTTATATCCGTCAAATCCTTTCTACTTTGTTTTCCTAGTTTATTTTGTATGACTTGTAGAAAAAAGGACAATGAGGCGAAATTCCCGTCTCCCGTGCACATTTTGAAGGTTGATGATGACCTTAGATGGACTAGTATGAAGAAGAGGCAAGAACGACGACACAGCCAGAATAAGGAGTATGCAAAGACTAAAGGCCGTGAAGCAAGGATACCATTGTGCAAGAATCCGAGCGACTTAGGCACAAAATGAGCGGATCCTCCCCTGATGATCCGAGCGTCCCGTGCTGAAGACGCTCGGATCCTTCCCTCGCAATCCGAGCGTCTCCCCTCCCGGTCCGACCGTCTCATGGCAGCACTAGCGTGATATGCTCATCTCCTCGTAAGACTTGCATTTCCCTATTTTAAAACCTAGCATTGTTATTTACTAATCTATCCTTACTTAACCTAATGATGTACTACTATATATAACCCATTTGTAATAATAAAAAAGGTGGCCAATTAGACAACCATTAGCTTAGGAGTAGATTATGATAGTTTAATCTCAACCATTCCACTTTAATCTTTCCTTAATCATTGTTCAAGTATTGTTATTATTGGGTAATTGAAGATTATTGGGTTATTATTGGAGAATTGACAACTCTCCATCAATCAAGTTCTCTTCTTTTATTCTTTGCTTTATTATTTGGATCATCTCAAGTTTGGTATAATTCCTTTACTCTTTACTCTTTATTGTTTATTTCTTCACTCTCTTATCATTTTTGTACTTGTTGTGATGATTGACACCATTGATAACATGTTTCCCATGATAATAAGTGAGTAGTTACTTAGCCAGGATTAATGGGGAATTAGGGGAAACAAACATGGGGATTGATTCATGCTTAATCTAATATGTTTTCATAATTAATTTGCTTGCTTGTTGTGATTCCAACGTATGCACATGTTATGTTTGATGAAATGCGAGCCTATGAATCCTTGCATTTCTACCCATCACTTATCTTTTCAATAAGACTTGTAAGATATAAACCAACTCGAGTCTCATTAGACCATGCATATAGTTGAATATGAAGGACTAAGTCGACTTGTAGGTGCTGTACAATCTAATCGATTCGGCTCCGGGACCTAAATCTTCCTAGGGATTGTAAGATATACACTAACTCGATCCCATCACAACAATAAGTGCTTGCTTATAAATTGAGAACATGTTTGTATGATCAACTCCCATAAATCCCCTATGAACCTATGATATCCTAGCACTTTTAGTCATTTGTTTACATCTCTTAATTTATTGTTTGCTTTACTTCATTGCTTACATTAGTTTAGACTCACCAACTACAAACCCAAATCAATTGTGACACTAGCATAAATTCAGATAGATAGACTTAGAGCCCAAAGCACACCGTCCCGTGGATCGACCTTGACTTAACCACTAACTAGTTGTTTGTTGAGAATATAAATGTGTTTGATTGAGAGCCCCAACGACACTCTCATCAAAATGGCGCCGTTGCCGGGGACGGTGTTATGTGATTAAGCTCTTGCTTGTTTGTCTATTTTTATTTGTGTTTTAACCTTGAGGAACTTGTTCCTCAAGGTTCGTTTTACCGTTTTATTGTAGTTTCCATGTTTGTAGTTGTATCATCGTTGAGATGATGACCCAAGACTTGATACATGGAGTATGTGGTGGATCTTTTGAGTATGACTATGGGTATGTGGAGTTTGAGGAGTTTGAGGAGCAAGTCAACACAAACCTACCTTACAACTCATACAATGAAAATCCTAACTACTACCCCAAATTTCCCCACCAAAATCACCACATCCAATATCCACAACAACCACCCACCCAATACCCACTTCATAATGAATTTCAATTGCCACAATACAACCACTTTCACACCCACCCACAACAAGAAGATGAACCCATTCAAAATGTGATTCTCCAAATGATGGGAGATCAACAAAACTTCTTCAAACAAATGCTAGAGGAGAGCCAAAATAGGGACAATGTTCTTCAAGGCATTGTTACCCAAGGTGAGGAGTTGGAGATTCAAATTGCCCAAATGAAGGAAGCCCAAATAACTACCACTCACCATTCCTTAGATCATGAATGCGAGTTTGAAGGAGTTGCCTTTGATGACAAGTGGGAAGAGCCAATCTTCTTGAGCTCTTGTGAGTATGAAAGTGTGGTATTCGATGAAGAAGACACGAGGTTGAGTACGCCAAATACTCTTAGCCTTTGTGAGTATGAGGGTGTGTCTTTTGATGTGAATATTGAGATTATGGAGAAAGAGTTATTGAAGGAAATTGAAGCCCCCATCTATGATTCTTATGAGGATAGCCATGATGACGAGATCGTGAAAGAAGCTTATGTGTTTTACAAGGACTTTTGGAATAAGGAAGAAGAAACTTGTGAGATCACTTTACTTGAGGAGCCTATCCTCGAGAAATTTGAGATATGCTTCCATGTGGAAGATGAACTTCTCTTTCCTATTGACCATGAAGACCATTTCGCACCCACCATGGAACCTATGCTTGTTGGAGATGATATGGAAGACCTTCTCCAAAAAGTCAAAACATCATATAAAGAATACTTGGCGGAAAAACTCAAGAACAAACTTGCAAATGAAGTCACTTGTGGAAATTTGGCATCCACAATTTCAACTTCTTAGGAACCCGATCATCAATGTTGTGAAGACTCCCCTTCTACTTTGGAAGGATTGAGTAATCAAAATGCTATCATCATCACCGAAATGAAAGGAGAAGATGGCAAATGGAAGTCTCCGGACGAATATGAGCCATACTTCATCCCTAGCATTGACAATAATCATGGGCTTACTAATTTCAAGCATTGCAACCAATCAAGTGCCAAGAGAAAGGTGAAAAAGAGAATGAATGACAAGTTTCCTTGTCCAAGCTTTATTTTGAATTTGAGCAAACAATACTTATGCTTATTTGGGGCTTGTTCACAAGCTTTTGATCTTCTTCTAAGAGCCTTGAGCTCTATGGACAAAGATATCTCGACAATTTTGAACTAGTTTGGTGGAGTCCTATCTCAAACCACCATTTGTAAAATATTCCTTCCCATAATCTTTGCATTATATAATATTGTATATATTTTCTCTTTTCTTACATTTATTTACATGAGACTAGTGAGAGAGGGTTTCTTACCCATTTCTTGAGCATATTTTTAGAAAGAAATAAGAAGGAATCACAAAAGGGTGCAAGGGAAAGATTTTGAATGAAAGGAACTAGAAATTGAGAAAGACGGCACGAGACGCTCGCCCCGAGGGCAAGATGCTCGTCCTGAGCCTCGCCAGGAGCAGAATTCGGCACTGACCTGCAATCCGCTCGGATTCCTCAGGAGACGCTCGTCCCAGAAGAAAGACGCTCGTCTCTCCTATAAGATGCTCGTCTTGATCATAGTCTTGGAAACAAATCTGCGCTGGGTAAGAATCCGCTCGGATAAATACGAATCCGCTTGACCCAGAAGAGACGCTCGTCTCTCCCACGATATGCTCGTCCCCAGCCAGTCTCAAAACTTCCAGGATCCCTGACTAAGAATCCGCGCGTCCTTTCAGCAAGACGCTCGGATTATTCCACGAAGACGCTCGTCTCCAACACAGGACGCTCGGATCTGCCCTAATTTCTGCTGAAACCTCGTGGAATCCGCCCGAGCCCGGCCCTTATCCGCTCGACTTCCACCCCTTTTCCTTTATAAAAAACCCCCACCATCCCTCATTTCCCTTATCTTATCTACTCAAAATCTCACATCATCCTCTCTCAAAAATCCCCATCACAAAAATCAACCATCAAAACCCTAACTTTTCAATTGAAAATGATGAACCTAAAGGGAAAAGGCAAGAAATCATCCGACGCCGCACTTACGAAACGTAAGGGTACTTCTTCATCCACTCCGAGGGAGACAAGGGGTCATCGCAATATGATGATAGTGTGTGTGTAGCAACTCGAATTTTTCCTCGAGGTAATGTTCACTTGCAATGAACACTGCCAAAAATTCGTTCATCTGCTAGGTAAGCATTACGAACCCACTCAGTTCATTGATACCAAAGTTTTAGAGGTTCTAGGTATAAGGTATCAAACTGAAATGTTCTTCGATGGTTTGGGTCTCAGGAAGCTATTCTATGCCCATGAGGAGACCTACCTTAGCCTTACCCTTGACTGTCTATGAAGTCTCCGCATTGCATTGTCATAAATACTCGGAGAACTATTTGTTTGGAGTTCCGACTATTCAATCAAGACCATAGGTTGACCCTTGACCAATTTGCAAATGTCTTTGGTCTTGATGTGCCGAGCGAAAACACCGACAAGCCCTCCGACTTCAATGTTAACCACATTTGGAGAGCTATCTCCGGGAGGGACCTCATTCACTTGAAGCAATGCTATACCTTTGCAATTCAACATCCGGTGATTCGGATCACCGAGCGCTTCATACCCGGCACTAATAATGGGAGATTTGAACAAGATAGGTGCACTCTCCTTGACTTGACCTTCTTAGAGTCTTATTTGAATGTTCATGGGACAAGGCCTTACAATTTTAACATGCCCCTTGAGATGCTTACAAGGTTCTTTGATTATGCTCAAGGGAACTCTAACATTAAGACCTTTGTGATGGGAGGCCTAGTCACAATGTTGGCCAATGACCTTTGCCCCGGGTTTAACCTTCATGGGGCCTATGAGAAGCTCAAAGGGAGCACTTTGATTGATGAGGATGCCATCTTCAACCATCACCTGTGGTGTACCTACACTCAAACCGGGAGTGTGGAGTGGTTTACAAAGGGGTGCTCTTCTATTGTCCTCACAGGGTGGAATGTGACACCTACCGAGCCACGGTTAAGTCGGTACTCGCCTACACCGAGCTACCTCCTCGATATTGAGATTCACCCCAACCCACCGCAATGAGAGGAAGCACCTCGTCAACCTCATCAACCTCGTGGGATGCCGGTATAGGATAATGCACCACCGTCATATGTACCCATTCCACCCTACCCCACTCAACATGTACCGTTCGCTCCCCAAGTTCCCGATACTCCGGACATGAATGACTTGATGAAGCTTATGCAACGGGTCGATCTTGGAGTGCACGATGGGAGGGTTGACAACTATTTGGCCCTTTATCCTCAATACTACCAAATGGCTCAACAAGGGTATATCGACCCTAGAGGCCCTCGCCCATCTTGGGCTCAACCGCACCTTTTGTTCCCTAATCAAGGGAACCAAGATGGGAACTTTGGCGGCCAAGGTGAAGGGTTCTACGGCCAAGGAGGAGGGTATGACCAAGGAGGTTCTAGCGGGTGTAGATACCGCGATGATGATGATGATGATGATGATGATGACGAGTGAGATGGCAAGAGGTGTCTACCACAACACCTCTAATTGTAAGATATTCTTTTTCCCTTCCTTTCTCTCATTTGTAATTGTATTGCATTATCAATTATCTTGCATTTGTATTATATCATTCACCTTAGATAGGTCATATAGTATAGTTCACATTAGCTAGTTCATATAGTATAATTTGCATTGTAATATATCTCACATGAATCATTAGTTAGTTGCATATAGTTAGCTCTTGCATTCATACATAGTCACTAATGACCCAAACTCATTTCTCCTACACTAGAAGTAGTGCTTAAATCGGTTTGGGGAGGTTTGATCATAGGTGACCATAGTTTACTCGAAATCATGCATCATATAATATAGTTTAGATTTCATTCATTTGTTATATATGTCATATAGGATTGCATTTAGATAGAGCATGGATTCATTCTTATCATTGCACTTATTTCCATAAAATCAAAAATCCAAAAACATGTATATTTTTTTCATTCCTACTCCTACATGTACATTGAGGACAATGTCCAAAAAAAAGTGGGGGATGGGAATTTATATTCCAAAACACATAAAAATTGAAAATTTTTGAAAAAACTCAAAAATATGTTATTTAATTTCATTATAAAAAAAACCCATAAAAATCTGAAAATTTCAAAAATCAAAAACATCTTCTTTAATTTAGTAGTGTAGAATTGTATATACTTGTGTTTTTGTTCTCTTCTCACATAGATACGACACTTCATTTGAGGCATTGTCAAGGGAATGTGAAGACCGCTTGGTATGATCGCTCTAATCCCTATTTCCCTTCCATTTCTTTTCATTACTCATATGAGGAGGTGGGCTTACATGTCAAGCATGGTGTTGTGTGTTTTGTTGTTGCGGTTTGTGTGTCTATGTGTTGTTAGGAGTTGCATCTAGATTATATGGCATCTTAGTTGATAGAAGCATATGCATTATAGTTGTATATATGTTAGTTGCATAATGGCATATAGTTGCATTTAGGAAATATTTTGTGAAAACGTCTACTTGGGAAACTTGACAAGTGTATATAGGCCCTTATAGATACTTTTTTTCTTAAGACTTTGCTTGTTAGAATACTTGTAAAATACCCTAGGATGTGTCATGCTAGTATCCTTTGACCCATGAATTAAGGCCTAGTCAAGAGTACCTTGTGGTGTGATAACTCCTTGGCTACCGTTTATTCCAAGGTGACCCTTGAAACCATGCAACCATCATCCATGTTCTACCACATTTTATCAACAAAAGGGAATGGGCTAAAAAATTGTTCAAATTTGAGTTCAAGAATTGAAGTGAAAAGAAAAGAAAAAGTTTGCAATTGCATCAAAAGAAAAGAGGAGTAACAAAAATGAAAACTCCTATGCATCAAATAAAAGGCACCCTCGTTACTAATTGGGGTGACTTTGAAGATGTTCAAAAGAAAATGCAAAAAGTTGAAATTGTCAAGTATTGAAATGCCAAACATCAAAAGAAATGGCAAAAAGAAAGTGTTCTCAAATGTCAAATGCCACAAGAAATTGGGGGGAAAAACAACAACAAACACAAACTCCCATATGAAACTCAAATACAAATGATCCCTTTATCCATCGAATCCACTTTTGTGCATGGTAGAGAGGGGACGATCCTTCTTCTTGTCTAGGCAAGAAGGGGAATTCTGCGATCCTCCAGTGTTTCTAAAACCATAGGGAGTCTACCCTCGACGAAAGCATTTAACGATTGAGGACAAAGGTACCCTAGCTTGACACAACTTGGAGGTGATTTATTGGTATCCTTCTAGGCTTAGTAGTTTGAAGAAACCGTATCTATGATGGAATGTGTACCCTTAGATTGCGTCCCTTGTATATAATTTCCGCCACTTAGATGAGGAAAGTGGCTATTCATTTTTGTAGATGCATCCATTACTTGTTTTGTGTGCTTTAATGCTTGGATGTATGGCCATTTTGGCAAGCCCACCTTACCTTGCAAGGAGACATCTTTCCTCATGGATGTCTTGTTGTGAGTTGAAGGGGTGGAGTGACACCCGCTAATTGTCTCACATCAGCTATATTATTAGGATAGTTTAAATAAAGGTCTAGTTCTAGTCACCTCTTTACTCGGGACGAGTAAAAGTTCGATTTGGGGATGTTTGATGTGACTCTTATTTGCGTACATTTAGTCCCCTAATGGAACCTATTTTGCATACTATTATAACATTTCATAGCCATTATATCCGTCAAATCCTTTCTACTTTGCTTTCCTACTGCATTTTGTATGACTTATAGGAAAGAGGACAATGAGGCGAAATTCCCGTCTCCCGTGCACATTTGGAAGGTTGATGACAACCTTAGATGGACTAGTATGAAGAAGAGGCAAGAACGACGACAAAGCAAGAATAAGGAGTATGCAAAGACTAAACACTACAAGGATAACACGGAATAGTGACGGACGAATCCGTCACTATATAGCATTTCCCATCACAAAAAGCGGGTTTGTGACGGATTACCCGTCACAAACTGGCGTCACTGTATATGGTCGCAAAAAGCGGGTTTGTGACGGCATTTCCGTCACGAATTCATCTGGGACGGATTTATGACGGATTATCCGTCACACATTTTATCTCAAGTGCCACGTGTAGCCCGTCACAAAAATAGTAGTTTGTGACGGCTAATCCGTCACAAGTTTCTGAATTTGTGACGGATAATCCGTCACATATTTTGTCACAATATTCTTGTTTGTGACGGATTATCCGTTGCAAATGGAAGTTTTTGTGACGGATGATCCGTTGCAAATGGAAGTTTTGTGACGGAAAGTCCGTCACAAATAGAGGAAACTTTTAGGTCATTTTTATGATTTATGGTAATTTGTTGCTCATTTTAATGATTTTTAGTGATTTTATCACATTTTTATGAGTAAAATGAACTTTTATTCACTAATAATAGTTAAATCTAACTACTGGCCGTGATTTTCTAGTATGACCTCACATGAATATTTTATGTCTTGTATGTAAAATCTCATATTAATGTAATTAATATTTCATGATTTATGATTTTTATGTGATAAAAATGGAATAAATGGAGGTTAAATGACTAAAATTAGCTAAACTTAGTTTCTAACCTTGAAACTTTTATATGACCTTACATGCATATTTTAAAAATTGTGTGTAAATCTCGCATAAATTTGATTAATATTGCATGATTTATGATTTTTATGAGATAAAAATGGATTAAAAGAGATAAAATGGTTAAAAATAGTTAAACTTCGAACCAGGCCATGAAACTTTAATATGTTGTCACATACATGATTTACACACTGTATGTAAATTTGGAGATGAAAGTATTTCATTTTGCATGATTTATGAATTTTTAGTGTAAAAATGGCATAAATAGTGACTATTTTAGCATAAATAGCTAAAACGAATTACATGGCATGAGAAAATTATTTTAGGTTGAATAAATATCCCAATTATCAGATCTAAAGTTTTAAAATTGATTGGATTAATTTTTGGATACTTAAGATGTTTTATGAGATAAAACCGATAAATTGCGACTATATTTTCTCAAAATTAATTGAAAATTTTTAACCAAGCTTTTTTGACATTATGAGTGTCATGGAAATATTCCAGAATGTTCAAAAATTTAAAATTTGAAATTTGAAACTATTGTAATTGAATTTGGATTTATTTCATAAATGTTATGATTTTAAGGTCAAAAATGAGCATAAAATTGAATCAAGTTGAATTATTGTCAAAAATTGAGTGATGACTAATTTTTGAGTCCTAAGAGTGTTAGAATAATTAACTTGAGCTTAAATGTGATTTAAGTGTTAATTTGTGATTTTAAGAAGTTATTATCACGCATTTCCATAAAACCGGATTATATATATGATATAAGTTAAATAAGGCGATTTGGCACATATTTTGGCATGATAGATACATATTACAATGCTACATATTTCAATTGTTGAATGTATTTTATTTATATAATTTTGAACTATGTAATTTTATCTTAGTATGGCCTTAGTTATAATCGATATTACCCGTAATGAAAGGGAATATTGATTCGGTTGTAATTTAATGTGATCTCCTATCACTTTTATTTTTACTAGTTTTTCATATTACAAATGTATAATAGAAATAGCTTTGTATTTTTATTATTATTTGTAATCATGGAGTTTCTTCAAGACGGTGCCATTCGGATAGGTGTTCCGACGAAGACGGTGTTCTTGGAAGGCGTGCCACTTGAAGATTCAAGGGACCAAAGGAGTTGGTTTCCGAATATGTAATAGATTTTTTGATTTTTTATTTTAGGAAGGTCATACTAGGAATTTATTATTGCTTAGCATTTATTTTAATATGTTGCATGCATTGCCAAATCGCCATAACAACACATGCATATCATATCGAGTCATCGACCGTGTCAATTATGATTATCGTAGTTCACCGCTTTAGTTCACTTAAAACGTGATACATAATAAATTGACAAGACCTCTCACTTAAAATAATTGAGAATTAGCCTTACCAAATAGTAGAAACCATGAGTCCCAATTTCATGAGGAAGTAGGCTCGGCTCACCGGGGTACTAAACTTGTTACGTTGGGTAAGTGGGTAATAAAATGTTATTACATCGAAATTTTGATTGAGCTCATCGGAAGTATTCGTGACCGTAGTCGCATGTGTTCCGGGCTAAAGATAATTATTAAAGTAATTTTTATCGACCAAGAGTTCTAGAAGTAGAATCGATTAAGAGTTAATCCACCGAATTATATTGATAAGGGATGAATCGGCTCACCGTGCCCGAGTTAATATGAATTTGGATCTCAGAATCATTTATAATAGTTGGGTAGAGGTCACTATATAAATGCAATACTTGTTTACAAGTATTATTAAAACGATAGATGTTAATTATTTCCTTCATTTCCGTTTTTGTAGTTATTTACACGCAATGGATTCATCTAATACTCTTACACCAATCACTATTAATTCATGGCTCCAATCATTCGATGAAAAATGCTCCGAGTATGACAATGATACGATTAGAGAATTACGCATTGGCATTGGTCAGGATGGAAATCTTTGCTATTTTACCACTTCCATACCTCCCACTCCAATATTAATGTCCACCTCTTTAGTAAGAAAATCTTGTGAAGAAAATCTCACTAAACCCAAGGCATCCTTGTTTGAAGAAACAAGGAGAAATATTAAATTCAATGGGAGTTCTAGCAAGAATGTTCTTGCAACTAAAAGGAGTAATGGTATTAATAAAGGAAAGGCAAAGATGGGTGAGAAAACCCAAACCTGATAATGAATTGGAAGTGGATAGTGAGACTACCACAACCAAGACCAAGAAGGGTGCCCAATCTTATGAAGAATGTCATTATTGTAATCTCATGGGTCATTGGAAACGAATTGCCCAAAGTATTTGGGAGATATCAAAGCTGGACTTGTCACTCCACTTGGTACTATTTCTTCCGAAATCGTTGTTATTTATATAAATTGTACATCCACCTCAACGTGGGTATGGGATACCGGTTGTGGTTTTCACCTTTGTAATTGTATACAGGGGCTTGGAAATGTGGAAAAGCTAAACAAGAGTGATATAAATCTTCGACAAGGAAATGGAGCTAGGGTAGCCGCCACTTCGAGAGGGACTTGTGTACTTGTTTTAGCTAATAGCTTTGAGTTGTAATCTACATAATGCTGATTATGTACCCATTTTATCTAAAACATTATTTCATGTTAGACATGGAAGGATTCATATTTCGCCATAAAAAACAATCGTTGTATTTTGTTTGAAAATTGACATGGCTGGGAGCCAAGTCAATTCTCTTAATGGTATTCATGTTTTAGACAATTCCAACTCAACTAAAGATATCTATAACATACAAACCAAAAGACTCATAACTAGTGATCCAAATGATTTGTACATTTGGCTTTTTCGATTAGGTCACATAAATGAGAAACGCATTGAAAGCTAGTGTCGACTAGATTTAATGAACCATTTGATTTTCAATCATATGGAATATGCGAATCTTGTCTCCTTCACAAAATGATTTGTACTTCCTTTAGTGGTAAAGGGACACAAGCAAGTGATTTGTTAGAACTAATACATGCCGATGTATGTGTTCTAATGAGCATCACCGCAAGGGAATTTATGACTACTTTGTCACTTTTACCAATGATTTAAGTAGATATGGGTATATTTACTTAATCAAATATAAAGTGAAGCATTTGAGAAATTTGAGAAATTTCTAAATGATGTAGAGAACCAATTGAACAAAGTACTAAAGCATTACGATCTGATCGTAGTGGCAAAGATCTAAGTAATGAATTTGATTTATTAAATATGGATTTTGACCTAGTGTCACTACCCATAAGATCAAACTAATATGAGTCGGTTTGAGTTATCGAACTCAATTTTGGGAATTTGCAATCCAAAACGAACACGTAATTCTAAGCGGATGGTCAACCAGGAAACACCTAAAATAGAGAATCTATTTAACAAATGACATGGACAGATTCGATTATAACATGAATCAAGCTGCCATGATGGAGCTGGTCTTTTATGAGCTAATGCGTTAGTATAGAGAAACTTCCAATACTCCAGCATATATATGTTTGTAACTCACAAAGTTATCTCTCAAGAAGATAGAAGTATTTCTGAGAGATAGAGTGGGAGTAGATTGGATCGTCACAAACATGTCTTATAGTTAAAGTGTTACTTTGTGAATGTAATGGAACTATAATCTATAAAGATAGAGTAGGAGTATAGCTCAGTGGGAGTTTAGCAAACATGTATAGTTGTTAAAATGTTGCTTTGCAAAAGTAATGGTATTATGACCTTATCCCAAATCGACCTTGTTACATACGAGCCATAGCATTACAATCCAAAAATTGTTACTCAAGAGTATATTTACTTTAAGGCGAGGGTCTCCTTAAAGGTAAATCGAGCTTTAAAGTACCAAAGTGCATAGATTGACATGAATATGTTAATCAAGATAAATTATGTTAGGAATTGCCGCATTTCATTTTGATGAAGAATGGCAAATGATATTAAAAATTCGCTTTTCTAAAATGGGAATTTAGAGAAGGATGTGTTTGGAACACAAAATCTTAGATGAAAATCTAAGAATCCTAACATATTATGCGTAGCTTTCTTAAGTGATCCTAGAATGGTCTTAAGCAAGCATTAAAGGATTATATTTTTCGTTCATGTGATAATTGAGAATGGAATCATTCACATGATTGAAGAATCATGATTATACATGAATTTAAGTGGGAGCAAGAATTATTTTTCCATGTCTTATATGTTGATAACATATTACTTATTGAGAATAATGTGCCAATGTTCTCTTCTATGAAAGAGTGATTGGGAGACTAGGAAAAGGTGCGATGTATTCTAGATTTCTGAATCTATGTGAGAGAATATTGGCATAGAATTAAGTGTCTTATGATGATAAGATCTTTCAAATCTGTTTAAAATTAACAAGGTTGAATAGGTTATTTATGGTGATGAAAGTGGAATTACTATGATGGAGTCATAGTCGTTCACTGAACCTATTAAGTTGTTGATCACATGAAATCATTTGCTGATGATTCCGCCATTAGAATGATCATGTATGCCAACAGACGCACGCGCTGTGATGAAGTATATGCTAGGAGCATAATAAGTCAATAACAGGTTAATTCATAAGATGGTCTTGTGAAAGCCTTAAAGAACAATTGAGGATTTGTTCGATTGTTTAGATGATAAACTAAGTTATGTGTGGAAGGGTTGCACAAACTTTAGTTTCCAAACTGAAAAGGACATGTCTAAATTCTGGCCTGATTTTATTGACTAAGGAATGAGAAACTAGAAAGGTGTTTTAGTTTTGTACATTGCAAATTCTACAAAAGGAATCTAAGTAAATTGTCATAAAATGGTCAACATAGGGTATAAGAGTGAATCCCTCTGTAAATGATTTTATCACAAGTTATGTGATAACAGTGGGAGCATCTTTTAAGTTAAAGAGCCCAAGTCTAGTAAGAAGACTAGACATATAGTTAGATAAATTCATGTTATTAAAAATAACATTGAATCGAAGGAAATAGCAATTCATAGAGTTGGAATGTTCGGATATATGATATATCCACTTGCCAAACTTTTATTGCATTTCAACTAGTATAAAAGGTACACTAAAGATTATAAGATATGAAGTAGTAATAGTGTATTGACTATTCTTATATGATAATCGCATTTATCGTTTGAGTTTCTTTAAACTCAACCTTTACTTTGTTATATCCAAATGGGTTATAGAGACAAATTGAATCCCATTAAGGTGAACTGGATTGACATAGTACTCGCCCCTAGTCACTTAGATGAGGTGACGTCTCGAAGTGACTAGAGTGTGATGCGATTGATGGCAAGTTCAAGTACCATAGAGTCATATGGGATGACTAGTCGATCACATAGACAGACTGTATGGGACACTCTGTCGGACAGTGACCGCTTATAGAGTTCTTGTAATTTATAAAGCCTGGTCATGACAAGAGCTGCTATAGTGTTCTTATGAGTCAATTGTTTTGACTAGAGACTATTCGCCCAAGTTGGCACAAATTTCTGATTTGCTTTGATTTATGCTCTACGACTGTCGTAACTGAGGTCAAATGGGTATATTTTGGGTTATGATGAATTGTGGCTAAACAAAGGGAATAGTGCGATAGGAATTGTCCACCCCCTTGTCAGGGTTGTTTGAAATCTCAAGGCCACTCGAGGAGTAGTGAACTGGAAATGCGTGGCCACGCTCGGAAAGGTATCTATGGTAGATAATTCCGGTCAGACAGTTACTGTCAAGATCGAGAAAACCACTCAAGATATGATCAAGTGCAAGTACGACCTGCGAGACACCTTGCATTGAGTGGGAGATTGTTGGAATATGTGTCCTCAACAATACTCCGATCACATGATTTAATATCACAATTAAATCTCATAATAAGAATACGAAAGGGGTGATAAATTAAATTGTCAACTGATCAACATTAATCAGTAATGATTGGCTTGCTAGAGTTTGACGTTACTGTTGTAGGACGGTGGTGATCAGTTGATCCCTTAAGGTCACACCTAAAGGATGATGCCCTTATCAGTAAAATTGATTAATTGTATGACGATACAAGTTGATCAATTCCTTATAATTGAACAATTCATTTGTGAGAGAGTATATTCATATCTTATTGTAATGGGATTAAATAAGATTTATTTTAGTAATTGAAATGCATTATTACTAAAATTGTTTATTGTTTGTGAAACAATAGAGATAAGAATGAATGGTTTATTATAATTACAAGATGTTGTGAATTATAATTATATGACCCATTTTATTTATGTGATCAAGTATCACTAGTCAATTTGTTGTATGTAATTTAATTGATTTATAAAATGATATTTATTTGATAAATATGCATTAGATTAATTAATAACATGTAATATACTACATGTGACATATTGTGTGACAAATGATAAATTGACAAAATAAAATGGTAGCCCATTTTATGTAAGTGGACCGAATTGGAGGAGGTAGTAGTGGGTTGTGGTTATATTATTTTATGTGATAAAATTTAAATAATAAGCCTACACTACACTAGCTTACAAGCCTACATTTTGGGTAAGAGAAAAAGGAAAAGTGAAGGATCATATATTTGTCCTCTAACCCCTCCAAAACCGGGACACACCCACAAATACAAGGGACTTTTGTTCATTATTCATTCTCTTCATGCATGTTCATTCATTCACATGCAAACTCTCTCACACATATTCATTTCTCTTTCACCAAAACTTGAGAAATTTTGATTCAAATTGTTCAATGAGATTACTAATATTATTAGTGTAATATATGAGTATTAGTAATCAATTTGAAGGTAGACTACTAAATAAATATCTGTAGATACCCAGTATCTGCACCTCCTAAAAACCACCCGATGATGATCGGACTATAACGTGTTTTTGATATGCGAGCGTGGATTGGCTATACATGAGACGGTTTAATGCACTACTCGGATATGAAAAATGATTTCAAAAGTTTTCTAACTTCATTTGCATTAAAATAACACTTTTAGAGTTAAAACCGTCTTCGGACCCAAAACCGACTCAGAAACCCGCAACTCGAGTCAACCTGAGTCAACCCGAGTCAACCCAAATCTCGAATGTCAAAAATAATGCCATGAATGTTTTCATCATTTCATTTCCATTAAAATGACCCTAATTAGAGTCAAACCCGTCTTCGGACCCAAAATCGACTCAGAAACCCGCAACTCGAGTCAACCTGAGTCAACGTGAGTCAACCCAAACCTCGAATGTCAAAAATAATGCCATGAATGTCTTCATCATGTCATTTCCATTAAAATGACCCTATTTAGAGTCTAAATCGTCACCGAGCCAAAAACCGACTCGAAATTCAAATCCCGACTCACACGGGTCAAACCCGAGTCAAAGACACAAAATACCTACCCGAAATATCACCTAAGAGGAAGCTTACACGGCTAAGCAAACCTCAAATACCACAAATCACAACCAACAAAACATTGGTTAGAAGAAATGCAAAATCCAAATTTGCGAAAGGGACAGTACACCTGATGTGAACATTATTTGCGCACATTTAGTCCCCTAATTGAGCCTATTTTGCATACTATTATAGCATTTCATGACCATTTTATCCGTCAATTTCTTCCTATTTCGTTTTCCTATTGCATTGTGCATGTTTTGTAGGAAAGGAGATAATAAGGCGGAAATTCCCGTCTTTCGTGCATATTTGGAAGCTTATGGATATTAGATGGACTAGTATAAAGAGGAGGGAAGAATGATGACCAAGGATGTAAGAATAAAGAGTATATAGAAGGATCATAGGGGTAAAAAGCAAGAATGACGAGAAGGAAGTCAATACAAGAAGAAATTGCTCGGAACAAAACCAAGGGTTGGTCTTTTGGCTCTGAAAGTATGCTAGATGGAACGGCATCGAAAAATGAAGTGATATAGGCTTTTGAATCACTCCAATAGGAGTCCGGATGAGAAAATGACGTCCGTTTTACAATCTGAGCTCAAACAAAGAAGCTGTCCGCCAATCCGCTCGTCCCCTGAGACAATCCGCTCGTCTTGCTCCAAATCCGCTCGTCATCCCTCCTTAAAATCCGAGCGTCTTGCTCCAACACCGCTCGTCTTCCCCTGCTACAATCCGAGCGTCCCGAGACCAATCCGCTCGGATTCCCTTACAGCAACTTTCGTGTTCTTCTTGTTCTATGAAGGATGCGCATATTTTTCAAAGATCGGAGAAAAGGAGACTGGAGTCTCTCTTGAGACCGGCGATTCCCTACCCAACAATTAGCATTGTTAAATTACTATTTTACCCTTGTTTAACCTAATGTTGCTCTATTATATATACCCCATTTGTAATAATCAAACCATCAAGTTTCCTTAGATTAAATCAAGTTCTCTTAGATTAGATTAGGAGTAGATTAGAATAGATTACTCTTTAATCTTTGCACAAATTACACATTAATCTCTCCTTAATTATTGTTCAAGTTTATTATTCAAGTTTATTATTGGGTAATTGAAGATTATTGGGTTATTATTGGAGGATTGACAACCCTTCATCAATTAATCAAGTTCTCTTCTTTTATTCTTTGCTTTATTATTTGGAATCATCTCAAGTTTGGTATAATTCTTTTACCCTTTTACTCTTTATTGTTTATTTCCTTATTCTCTTATCATGTTTACACTTGTTGTGATGATTGACACCATTAATAACATGTTTACCATGATAATAAGTGAGTAGTCTCTTTAGCTAGGATTAGTGGGTAATTAAGGGAGATAAACATGTGATTGATTCATGCTTAATCTAATATATTTTCATAATTAAATTGCTTGCTTGTTGTGATGTCAACCTATGCACATGTTATGTTTGATGAAATGCTAAGCCTATGAATCCCTGCATTTTTTACCCATCACCTACCTTTTCAACAAGACTTGTAAGATATAAACCAACTCGAGTTTTGTTAGACCATGCATAAAAGTTGAATAGGAGGAAATTAAGTCGACTTGTAGGTGTTGTACAATCTAATCGATTCGGCTCCGGGACCCAACTCTTCCTATGAACCGTAAGATATAAACCAACTCGGTTCCTTCACAACATTAATTGCTTGCAACTTTGTAAACATGTTTGTATGATCAACACCATGAATCCCCTATGACCCCATGATATCCTAGCACTTTTTAATCATTTGTTTACATCCTTCCTTTTATTGCTTGTTTTACTTTATTGCTTTTATTAGTCTAGAACACAACTATAAACCCAAATCAATTGTAATACTAGCATAAATTGAGATAGATAGACTTAGAACCCAAAGCACACCGTCCCATGGATCGACCTCGACTTACCGCTAACTAGTTGTTTGTTGAGTATTATAAATGTGTTTGATTGGATGTGACCCGACGACATCACAACCCATAAAAATGGCGCCGTTGCCGGGGATGGTGCTATGTGATTAAGTTCTTACTTGTTTGTCTATTTTGATTTTGCTTTCACCTTGAAGAACTTGTTCCTCAAGGATTGTTCTTACCGTTTTTGTGTAGTTTCCATGCTTGTAGTTGTTTCCTTGTCTTAGCTATGATGGCTCAAGACTTGACACATGGAGTATGTGGTAGATTCTTTGAGTATGACTATGGGTATGGGGAGTTTGAGGAGCAAGTCAACACAAACCTACCTTACTATTTGTACAATGAAAATCCTAACCACTACCCCAACTTTTCCCACCAAAATCACCACATCCAATATCAACAACAACCACCCACCCAAAACTCACTTTGCAACCAATTCCAAATGCCACAATATGAGCACTTTCACACCCACCCACAACAAAAAGATGAGGCCAACTTTGACATTCAAGATATGGTTCTCCAAATGATGGGAGACCAACAAAATTTCTTCACACAAATTCTAGAGGAGAGCCAAAATAAGAACAATGTTCTCTAAAGCATTGTTACCCATGGTGAGGAGTTGGCAATTCGAATTGCCCAAATGAAATCAACCCAAACAAACACTCCCCACCAATCCTTGAGCATTGAACATGAATGTGAATTTGAGGCAATGACCTTTGATGAAGAAGATGTGAAGTGGGAAGAGCCAATCTCCTTGAGCTCTTGTGTGTATGAAAGTGTGGTATTTGATGAGGAAGATTTGAGGTTAAGTAAGCCAAATACTCTTAACCTTTGTGAGTATGAGGGTGTAACCTTTGATGTGAATATTGAGATGGTGGAGGAAGAATTAATGAAGAGGAGTGAAGCCCCTATCTATGATTCGTATGGAGATAGCGGTGATGACAAGCCTATGGAAGAAGCTTATGCGGGATATGTGTCTTGCAATGAAGAAGAGGAATAGAGTTGTGAGATTGCCTTACTTGAGGAGCCCATCCTTGAAAAGTTTGAGGTATGCTTCCATGAAGAAGATGAATTCCTCTTTCCTATTAACCATGAAGACCTTTTCGCACCCACCATGGAACCTATGATTGTTGGAGATGATATGGTGGACCTTCTCCAAAAGGTCAAAACATCATATAAAGGGTACTTGGTGGAGAAGCTCAGGAACAAAATTGCAAATGAACGTGCTTGTGGAGGTTTGGCACCCACAATCTCAACTCCAAAGGTATCTGATCATCAATGTTATGAGAATTCTCCTTCTACTTTGGAAGGATTGACAAATCAAAGTGCTATCATCATCACCGAACTTAGAGGAGAAGGTGGTAAGTGGAAATCTCCGGATGAAAATAAGCCATACTTCATACCTTATGTTGGCAAGAATCATGGGCTTATCGGTTTGAAGCATTACAAAGACTCAAGTGCCAAGGGCAAGGTGAATGAGAGAGTAAGTGGCAAGCTACCTTGGCCAAGCTTCATATTGAATTGGAACAAACCGTATTCATCCTTATTTGAGGATTGTGCTCAAGCCTTTGACCGGTTATTGAGAGCATTGAGCAACATGGACAACATCAATAATCATGGCAACAAGGAATGAGTTTGGTGGAGTCCTCCCTCAAACCACCATTTGTAAGATATCCTCTCCTTTGACTTTGCATTACATTTACACTTGCATTTAGTTATATACATATACATTTAGCTTGCATTTGTATTATATTTCATATTGCATTTACATTAGTTAGTTCATATAATATAGTTTGCATTGTATTATATCTCACATGATTCATGTAGATAATTTCATATAGATTAGAATCCATGCATAGTCACTAATGACCAATCCTATTCTTTTCTACACTAGAAATAGTGTTTAAATCGGTTTGGGGAGGTTTGATCATAAGTGACTTAAGCATTTAGCATGCATCATATAGTATAGTTTAGATTGCATTCATTTGTTATATATGTCATATAGAATTGCATTTAGTAAGAGCATGCATTCATTCATATCATATTGCATTTGTACTTCATTTAAAAAAAAATCAAAAATCCAAAAATTTGTATTCCCTTTTTATTCCTACTCCTACATGTACATTGAGGACAATGTCCAAAATAAAGTGGGAGATGAGAATTTATATTCCAAAATGCATAAAAATTGAAAATTTTCGAAAAATTACAAAAAAAAGTCTTTTAATTTCATAAAAACAAAATCCTTAAAAATTTGAAAAATTGAAAAATCCAAAAACATGTTCATTCCTTTATAGTGTATAATTGTATATATTGTATATATTATGTTTGTTCATCCGTGTTCACATTGATCGACTACGCCACATCCGAGACATGAGGATATTGAAGACCGCATGGTATGATCTTTCCAATCTCCTTTTTCCTCTTTATCTTAATGACTATGTGGCTTTATTTTTGATTGATGCGGTAAAAACAATGGGAATTTAGGATTGCATTTAGATTATTTGACATACTAGTTGGTAGAAGCATATGCATTAGGATGTATATATGTTAGTTGCATCATGGCATGTAGTTTGCATGTTAGAAACATTTTGTGAAACCGTCTACTTGGGAAACTTGACAAGTGTATATAGGCCCTAGTAGATGCTTTTTCTTCTTAAGACTTTGCTTGTTAGAATACTTGTAAAACACCCTAGGATGTGTCATGCTAATATCCTTTGACCCATGGATTAAGGCCTAGTCAAGAGTACCTTGTGGTGTGATAAATCATTGGCTACCGTTTATTCCAAGGTGACCCTTGAAACCATGCAACCATCATTCATCCATGTTCTACCATACATTTTGTCATCAAAGGGAATGGGCACAAAAAAGAAATTGTTCAAATTTGAGTTCAAGACATGAAATGAAAAGTGAAAGAAAGTTTGCAAAAATGCATCAAATGAAAAGAGGAGCAAAAATAGACTCCTAAAGCTTCAAATATAAGGCACCCTCACTACATATGGGGTGACTTTGAAAATGTTCAAAAAGAAAATGCAAAAAGTTGAAAAGTTGTCAAGTATTGAATTGTCAAATATCAAAAGAAATGGCAAAAGAAAGTGTTCTCAAATGTTATATGCCACAAGAAATTGGGGGAAAAAACAACAACAAAAGCAAAATTCCAAATGAAACTCAAATACTATCGATCCCTTTATCCATCGTATCCATTTTTGTGCATGGTAGAGAGGGACGACCCTTCTTCTTGTCTAGGCGAGAAGGGGAATTCCGCGATCCTCCAGTGTTTCTAACACCATAGGGAGTCTATTCTTGACAAAAGCATTTAACGATTGAGGACAAAGGTACCCTAGCTTGACACAATTTGGAGGTGATTTGTTGGTATCCTTCTAGGCTTAGTAGTTTGAAGAAAATGCATCTATGAAGGAGTGTGTACCCTTGAATTGCTTCCCTTGTAGATAATTTCCGCCACTTAGATGAGGAAAGTGGCTATTCTTTTGTAGATGCATCTATTACTTGATTTTGTGTGCTTTAATGCTTGGATGTATCGCCATTTTGGCAAGCGCCACCTTGCCTTGCAAGAAGGCATCCTACCTCATGGTTGTCTTGTTGTGAGTTGAAGGGGCGGAGTGAGACCCGCTAATTGTCTCATATCGGCTATATTAGTAGGATAGTTTAAATAAAGGTCTAGTTTTAGTCACCTCTTTACTCGGGACGAGTAAAGGTTCGGTTTGGGGATATTTGATGGGAACATTATTTGCGCACATTTAGTCTCCTAATTGAGCCTATTTTGCATACTATTATAGCATTTCATGACCATTTTATCCGTCAATTCCTTCCTATTTCGTTTTCCTATTGCATTGTGCATGTTTTGTAGGAAAGGAGATAATAAGGCGGAAATTCCCGTCTTTCGTGCATATTTGGAAGCTTATGGATATTAGATGGACTAGTATAAAGAGGATGGAAGAATGATGACCAAGGATGTAGGAATAAAGAGTATATAGAAGGATCATAGGAGTAAAAAGCAAGGATGACGAGAAGAAAGTCAATGCAAGAAGAAATTGCTCAGAACCAAACCAAGGGTTGCTCCTTTGGCTCTGAAAGTATGCTAGATGGAACGGCATCGAAAAATCAAGTGATCTAGGCTTTTGAATCACTCCTATAGGAGTCCGGATGAGAAAATGACGCCCGTTTTACAATCCGAGCTCAAACAAAGAAGCTGTCCGCCAATCCGCTCGTCCCCTGAGACAATCCGCTCGTCCCCTGAGAAAATCCGCTCGTCTTGCTCCAAATCCGCTCGTCTTCCCTCCTTAAAATCCGAGCGTCTTGCTCCAAATTCGCTCGTCTTCCCCTACTGTAATCCGAGCGCCCCGAGACCAATCCGCTCGGATTCCCTTACAGCAACTTTCGTGTTCTTCTTGTTCTATGAAGGATGCGCATATTTTTCAAAGACCGGCGAAAAGGAGACCGGAGTCTCTCTTGAGACTGGCGATTCCCTACCCATCAATTAGCATTGTTAAATTACTATTTTACCCTTGCTTAACCTAATGTTGCTCTATTATATATACTCCATTTGTAATAATCAAACCATCAAGTTTCCTTAGATTAAATCAAGTTCTCTTAGATTAGATTAGGAGTAGATTAGAATAGATTACTCTTTAATCTTTCCACAAATTACACATTAATCTCTCATTAATTATTGTTCAAGTTTATTATTCAAGTTTATTATTGGGTAATTGAAGATTATTGGGTTATTATTGGAGGATTGACAACCCTTCATCAATCAATCAAGTTCTCTTCTTTTATTCTTTGCTTTATTATTTGGAATCATCTCAAGTTTGGTATAATTCTTTTACCCTTTTACTCTTTATTGTTTATTTCCTCATTCTCTTATCATGTTTACACTTGTTGTGATGATTGACACCATTAATAACATGTTTACCATGATAATAAGTGAGTAGTCTCTTTAGCTAGGATTAGTGGGTAATTAAGGGAGATAAACATGTGATTGATTCATGCTTAATCTAATATATTTTCATAATTAAATTGCTTGCTTGTTGTGATGTCAACCTATGCACATGTTATGTTTGATGAAATGCTAAGCCTATGAATCCCTGCATTTTTTACCCATCACCTACCTTTTCAACAAGACTTGTAAGATATAAACCAACTCGAGTTTTGTTAGACCATGCATAAAAGTTGAATAGGAGGAAATTAAGTCGACTTGTAGGTGTTGTACAATCTAATCGATTCGGCTCCGGGACCCAACTCTTCCTATGAACCGTAAGATATAAACCAACTCGGTTCCTTCACAACATTATTTGCTTGGAACTTTGTAAACATGTTTGTATGATCAACACCATGAATCCCCTATGACCCCATGATATCCTAGCACTTTTTAATCATTTGTTTACATCCTTCCTTTTATTGCTTGTTTTACTTTATTGCTTTTATTAGTCTAGAACACAACTACAAACCCATGACACTAGCATAAATTGAGATAGATAGACTTAGAACCCAAAGCACATCGTCCCATGGATTGACCTCGACTTACCGCTAACTAGTTGTTTGTTGAATATTATATATGTGTTTGATTGGATGTGACCCGACGACATCACAAGCCATCAACACCCCATTGAGTCACGGGGTGGCTCGCGCCTAAAGCAGATGTCTGCTTAGCCTCTAAGCAAACACAATCGACCTACCATCCCACATTTCTCTATAAATACCCACCATCACGCACCATAAACTTCACGCGAGCGTCCGCCCCTTCACCTCTCTCTTAAACTTCTAGACCCGACTTCCTAAGTCACAAAATCGACACGTGTTTACGACCTACCGATCGTAAACACAAGCCTTACACATATTGTTTGGTACCGTCTCCGTGCATTCGACCGACCCATTCGACCAACTCAACTAATCAATCAACCTGTTTTAATTAACATATTTTCAACTCATTTTCAAAACCAAATCCTTTTTTAAGGCACTCTTTTAAACTTCTTTGATCGCGATTAGTCACAACGAGAAAACCGTCTCTAAAGTCGTCTACTTCGCAAACATCAATACACGTAAGTTTGAGGGTGTAAATATCTCACTTTAATTCATGTCTTTACTGTTTTGATGAGTTTATAAGCACGAACGATGCATAACAAGATTCAAATTTAGGTTAGACGAGCCAAAACTGAGTTTTGGCCTGAGGCTGAAGCCCCTTATTGTACGAAGTGGCTCGCGCCTCTTGTGGGTGTCTGGGTCAGACTCATCCGTGTTTGAGTTTGTCTTTCCTTCAACACATTCTTTTATTTCTTACTTCTTTCCTTTTACGGTTTTTACCATTTCGAATGTTTCAAACCATTTTTATGACAAACTTTTTAACCATAAATCATAATCACCCTTGGTTCCTTATACCATGACGGTTTAATCCGTGACTCGGTGATATTAATTGGTTAATTACATTTTAAAAGAAATCCTTTTCTTTTATTTACCATTTTAATTCATTTTTATGATAAACATTTTTTGGCCATTACAAAAATCATCCTTGGTTCTTTATACCATGACGGTTTATTCCGTGACCCGAAGATATTGTTGGTTAATCACATTTTAATGGGTATTTTAACACCCTTTTCTTTTATTTACCATTTTTCTCATTTGTTTACATTTGCAAATATATTAGTCATAATTCATAATCATCCTTGGTTCTTTATACCATGTCGGTTTAATCGAACTTGACTAATTACAAATAATCGAACTTAACATAATTAGTTCAAATCAAACATTTTACATTTTTATTTGTAAATCATGCTTTTCAAACATGCAAATCCGACAACGAATATTACTAATATAATAGTAATTATTCCGAGTCATGCAAATCATACTTGCAAATCTTTAATCACAAATACGGTTTTAAACAACCTTTTCAAAAACCAGGAGACACCCCCTTGGGTCGGCTCATGGCTCGCGCCCCAACAGGCCGTCTGTTTTCTACATTTCAAAACAAGGGCAGAGCCCCTTCTATCGCCAATAGGCTCGCGCCCCAAAGGGGCTGCCTGGCACTGTTCTGCCTCATTTTTAGCACTTGTCTAGGACGATCTCGATTACGGTTAATCCGAATACGTGACGGATCAGATTGACAAGCTTATGTTTTTTACACTTTGTCATTTGACACCCTTTTTCAATAAATGTATCGTGTTAAGCATCATAACCCGAATTTGGTAAATGGATGTTTAATTTCCGTTCTCACATGCAAATCAACCATAAATCCAACTTGACATATTATGCTTGATATTTGGATTAACAAACCGACTTAGAAAGCTCACATGTTAAGTTAACACTTTTGGATGCGCATTCATGCATTTCAACCGTTTTATCAACTCTTGCACTTAAACAACCACGATCGATCAAGAGAGGCGCTAACGCGGGCGGGATTGGGTGTCCGATTAAAGGGCTTCCCAATACGTACCCTCACCCCTTACTCAGAACCTTTGGATAGTGGATGGCCTTATCCAGGGCGCACGAGAGTCATTTTAGGCATAGAATGCTAAAAGGGGGACGAGTCCTTATGTTTAGTACCTATGTCAAGCACCGCTTTTTGCCTTGATTGACCTAGGTATAAAGTGGATTCGAACGGGTTCCAAGCATCCCACAAATGCCTGGTGGCGACTTCGAACATCTCTAATCGTTTCGAGACCTTTACCGACACGAAACCGACCGATCTAAAGCGATCCGGTCGAAAGCATTTTTACGCCGCCGAGCGTGGCTTTCAAAAGACCGCTGCATGTCCACAGATTGGCCTGGCGTGCAGGTGGCCCGTGACTGCAGATCGGTAGGTGGCCCAAATCCACAGACCGAGACGTGGCCCATGTCCACAGATTGGCGACTCTGCTGGGGAAAACTAGGACACTTGTGTCTTTGTGATCCTTAGAGGTGAAACTCGAATGAGGTCGTGGTTAAAGTGCATTAATTGATATTACGGTCATAGTCGGGTTCCTTGTCTGGGCCCATAACCTAACCCTTTTCGACCAATTGGCTCGTCTCGTCGGCGTGAGTTTTCTCATCCCCGCGTTTCGAATCCCGATTGAGTCAAGCATACCGTTGACGTTACACATTTCTGTTTCGTCAAAGAGCTTTCATCACTTTCGAGCACGAGGCTAGGGCACCCTCCTTACACATTTTGTTTGGATTGGTATCCCTCTCGCAAATTGGGGTTTGATTGCTTGGTGTGTAACCCACCCTTCTAATCCAAAACCAGTGTCAGCATTATGCATAATATAATGAAACTGTGAGTGCTTATGGGCTACTTGATCATAAGTCCTTCCGTGTCATTTTTCAAACTTTCAAAAGCACATTTTTGCGCCGTTATAATGGCCATTTTAAACCTCGGTCTTTCGCCGACCGTTGAATGCCTTCTTAGGCCGTCATAATGACGATTTTCAAACCCGGTTTTTATAACCGTTTCAACACGCCTTTCTAGACCGTTGTAATGACGATTTTCAAATCCGGTTTTTATAACCATTTCAACACGCCTTTCTAGGCCGTCCTAATGACGATTTTCAAACCCGGTTTTCTACAACCATTTCAACACGCCTTTCTAGGCCGTCGTAATGATGATTTTCAAACCCGGTTTTCTACAACCATTTCAACACACCTTTCTAGGCCGTCGTAATGATGATTTTCAAACTCGGTTTTTACAACCGTTTCTAAGCACCTTTTTATGCTGTTATAATGGTCCTCTCAAAACACGGTTTTTTATAACCATTTCATATACACCTTTTCATACCGTTATAATGACGATTTTCAAACCTTGGTTTTCACAAACCATTTCAAAATACCCTTTTACGTCGTCATAATGGCCGTTTCAAACCCCGATCCCTCGCCGACCGTTGCATTCTCAAAGCGCCCTTTTTACGCCGTCATAATGACAAATTCTATCCTTGAATTTTCAAAATTCGGAATCAACTTTCAAACAAAGACGTTTTTCAAACCGTCGTAATGACGACTTCAACCCATAAAACTTTCCAAATTTCGAATCTCGTTTTCAAAATCAAATTTAACTTTTCTAAGCCGTCGTAATGACGATTTAAATTCTCACACTTTTCATTTTGCATACCGTCTTTCAAAGGTTAAAACGTTTTTCTAAGCCGTCGTAATGACGAATTCAATCCTCACAATTTCCAAAATCAAATCATTTGAAAACGAATTTAACTGTTTTCAAATTCCAATTCAAAATCAAATCATTTCAAGGCTAATTCAATCGCTTTCAAATTCCAATCAAAACTTAATCATTTGAAAACAAATTTAACCGTTTTCAAATTTCAATTCAAAATCAAATTTTTGAAAACAAAATTAAGGTTTTCAAATTTCAAATTCAATTCCAAAACAAATTTAACCGTTTTCAAATTTCAAATTCAAACTCAATCTTTGAAAACAAATCTAACCGTTTTCATATTTCAAATTAAAACTCAATCTTTGAAAACCATTTAAACCGTTTTCAAATTTCCAATCAAATTTCAAATATTCGAAAACAAATCTAACCGTTTTCAGATTTCAAATCAAAACTCAATCTTTGAAAACCAATTTAACCGTTTTCAGATTTGCAATCAAATTTCAAATATTTGAAAACAAATCTAACCGTTTTCAAATTTCAATTCAAAAACAAATCTTTGAAAACTAATTAAACCGTTTTCAAACTTCAATTCAAAATCGAATCTTTGAAAACAAATCTAACCGTTTTCAAATTTCAATTCAAAATCAAATCTTTGAAAACAAATTTAACCGTTTTCAAATTTCAACCCAATTTCAAATCATTTGAAAACAAATTTAACCGTTTTCAAATTTCAATTCAAAATCAAATATTTGAAAACAAATCTAACCGTTTTCAAATTTCAAATTCAAAATCAAATCTTTGAGAACAAACTTAACCGTTTTCAAATTTCAAAATCAAAATCAAATCTTTGAAAACAAATTTGACCGTTTCCAGATCTCAATTCAACTTCAATTCCTCTGGAAACAAATTTAACCGTTTTCATGGCCATTGTGATGACGATTACGAATTCTTCAATTCTCGATTTTCAAATCCGTGATTCGGAATTTCAAAAATCGTCTTCGGAAACAATACTTTGTTTTCAGAGCCGCCGCAATTTCAAACTCAAACCGTCTTTTGATAACAAACCTAAGACAACCCTTTCAACTGACCGACTTTTGAAGATCCTTACTCTTCGGAAACCGTCCATAAAACGACAAATGAATCTTTTTGAAAATTTCTATTTTCGAAAATTTCAGTCCACCTTTCCGATTCAGCCTCGAGTCGATTAGAGTCCAGTCGATTTCAAGTCAAGTCGACTAGATAAAGTCGAGTGTTCGCCGGAGTTAATACCTACCTTCTGGTCTAGGTCGTGTCGCCTAATTGTCGAGACATCTTCAATGGCGTTAGCAGAGTCAAAAACTCTAGGGTATTAAACCCGCAGTTCCCCTACATTACGGGTCAGAGGTCAAGTTTGTATACATGTCTTGCGTAACGGCGTCACGCCATCGACACACATCCAAACTGAGTCAGAAGTTGTCTGTCTAGGCATCACTATACCAAAGTCGAGACTCGAGTCTAAGTTCAACGTCTTGCACCAAGAGTTCAAACACAAGAGGTCATTCACGATCTTTAATGAACTCGTAACCTAGTCACACCGTCGCGTCTTCATGACATAACTGCCTTTTATACATATGTGTCGCACTTGCCTTTGTTTGTGCAATACCTTGCCAAGACAAGTTATAACGCCTATCGTTATGTCAAATAGGAATCCCTTGGGTGCCATCAATCGCCAACCAGAAACTCAAGAAGCCGATCAATCTGCATCTGCCATGACTTCTGCTGAAACCAACAACATGGTCCTTCGACTCCTAGCTACCGTGGAAAACTTGAGCACTCGTCTCTCCCATGTTGAGGACAAAATGATAACTGAGAATTTTCTCTCTTTTGATATTGAACAAAGGGTTAAGCACCTTGAAAGCCGGCTACTGGCCAACGACCAAACCAAAACCAGACGACCTCATCGGTCCTTCCCTGATTTGGGTATGCCTTATGCCACAGCCTTGGAAAGGCTAACCTCCCAAGGAAAACTTCAACCAATTGGTCCAACTCCAGACCCTCTACCAAACAAGCGAGGACGTAGGTGGGACGGAAAACTGTTTTGCCAATATCACCAAGGTCGCGGACACGATACTGAAATGTGCCTTCCTCTAAAAGGTGCCATCCTTGATATGATCGAAAAGGGTGAACTACCACAACCTCCTTCAACAAACAACAAAATCAACCCTCCAAAAAACCCAGTTGGACACAGTCAGGAAACTTCCCTAGACTGCTCTCACCTCAGTCCTCCTAACGATGAGGAAATTCATGCAATTGATGAGGATGGCATACAAAGCGGTATAATGATGCTCTCTGTCTCCATCAACAACATATTCTCAAAGATGCAAGTGGCTATCGATGATTTGAACACTCGGGTAGCTAATTTGGAGAAGAGGTTTGGTAGTATTGAAAATGAACCTGACCACCAAGGAGAAAACCAACCCTCCGTTCACCAACCAACACCTGTTGAAAATGAGGAGTCATCAGATGGTTCCCACATCCATGAACCTACCAACAAAGAACATGAAATCACCTAACAAATATCTTTTCAAAATACCAAGCAACATCCCAAAAACTTCCCACTGACAACAACCCAATCCTGCTTCCGCCCAGGATTGACAAAAACAAAAACAAAACTCACAAAAACACCCCAAAAAACACCAATGTGGGAACCATTGGAAAACATCAAAGGGTATTCACATATCTGGGAATAACATATGGCACCGCTCTGGAGATACTTGCTTCAGAAGGAATGCTTCAACCCATTGGTCTGACTCCGGACAAATCTGAACACAAAAGAAGCCGTTTCTGGGATGGTAATTCCTATTGCCAGTATCATCAAGGCAACGGCCATGACACCGAAGTCTGTTTCAAACTCAAGCATGCCATTCAAGATATGATTGAAGCTGGCAAAATCATAATTGCACCTCTCAGTCAAGACAATCCTCCTGAATGTCTCAAGTTAAACAGCAAGGTTGAACGTTATCAAAGGACATTCACTAAACTCAACACAACCTATGCCGCAGCTCTTCAAAAGCTCATGACTGAAGGGAAGCTACAACCAATCGGGCCCACTCCGGACCCGTCTGAAAGCAGGAAATCCCGTTTCTGGGACGGCAGTGCCTATTGCCAATATTATCAAGGGAAAGGTCATGATACGGAAACATGCTTCAAACTGAAACATGCTATTCAAAATATGATCGACAACTATGAAGTGATAGCTTCATCCCTATGCAAACCAAGTGATGAAGACAACCCTAATGAACATCTCTTTCTGCAAGGAGATAAAAGCCTCATCGACTATTGTCCTCATATCATCCCCAACAATGAGAGTGAAGTGCTCAAGTGGGTCAATGCTTAAGACTAGATGTTCAAGCCGCTGGATGCTGCGAAGGAGACCTTCAAGGAGGAAGATGATGATTAGGAGTCCGTATCTACGATTAAGTCTGAGTCCGAGTCCGAGTCTTGGGCTTTCTCATATCTATCCTAGTGTTTGTCCTTTTATTCCTAAGTGACAACTGGGGGCTGTCCCCATGAGTCACACGTATTTATCGAGTTTGTGCTAACATCTTATTTATCTAAATAAAAGCACAATTTCCAGCTATCATATATTCTCCTCTTTACCATTTCCCGTTGATAACGGGAATTGATTTGAGAATTGATTTAAAACAAACAATATGTTCCAATTCAATGTGAGTACACTCGAGTGACGTTCCATACCGAGTAAGCAGAGAACTCGAAACTCCGTGTCCATTCTCTTTACCTATTCCATGTCTGGCAATAGAAACCTTTCACTAGCACCCAATTTAGAACGAGCTTTTATCAAAGGAATTCTACGACGAACCTAGATAACAAACCAGAACATCTCCTTGTTCATGATCAATGACGGAAGGCAAGCCCATTCCCCACAAAAACATCCCATCACCAAATATCAACCTCTCACCAACGGGTACATCCCCGTCTACACCTCTACCTTCCTCGAACGGACGACAAAAAAATATATATCCAAAGCAAAGCCAAAGCGAAAGGCCAAAATCAAAGGCCCAAGCTAATATCCTTTCACCCAAAGCCAAAGCGAAAGGCCAAAATCAAAGGCCCAAGCTAATAGCCATTCACCCAAAGTAAAAGCGAAAGGCCAAAATCAAAGGCCCAAGCCAATAGCCATCCACCCAAAGTCAAAGCGAAAGGCCAAAGTCAAAGGCCCAAGCCAATATCCATTCACCCAAAGCCAAAGTTCAAGGCCAAGGCAAAAACCAAAACCGAAATCAATTCGCTCAAAGCAAAAAAACCAAAGCCAAAGGCTACTCACCCAACGTCACGGCCAAGACCCAAGCCAAAATCAAAACAAAACAAGATTGAAACCCATTTCTCAAAAAGGCCAAAATCCAAAGAAAGCATCCAACACACAAATCCTGGACAAGTGAGTCCAAAATACCAAGTCCAGGACCAACAGGTCCAAAGCCCAGGACCAACTAGTCCAACACACAAAATCCCGGACCGACAAGTCCAAAACACCAAACAAGTCAGTCCAAAACACCAAGTCCAGGACCAACAAGTCCAAAGCCCATGACCAACGTTTCTTCCCACCAAACTCCGGGACCAACAAATCTAAAACACCAAACACCAAAACCTCAACCAAAACTGCTTCACCCCTAAGTCCTTCCAGAGACTACTACTACAGGGAAACCTATCTAGGATCCTGGGGATTCCCCTCGAGATCATAACCAACTTTGCTTCCCCCCTAAGTCATTCTAGAGACTGTTACAGGGAGACCTATCTAGGCTTCTGAGGATTCTCCTCAAGCTAGTAATATCACACCTTAACCTTTAAGTTCCAGACATGGAAATCTGATCCCATGTTATTTACCAACCATTTCGTGCTCAGGCCACATCAAGCCGGAGACCCCATTCCGCACCACACTACAAGCCGTTACCCATCGGCCTAAACACCACAAAATTCTTGCTCTAGATTTTTATCTGTTAAGCCAACCCATTATTACCAAGCTCCACATTCCCTAATGTTGAAGCCATTTTTCACCACAATCCCCACGGAGTCCTCGAATGCTTTGCTATCGAGAACGGGACATACCTAATCTACCCTTAGAGTCCACTTTTTGGTGTGCTCAAATGATAAGGAACATTTTCACAAATTACACCTCTTCGATTCATGATCAAGAGGTATTTATCTCCAATCAACCTTCGAGTCACCGAACGGAATTTTCCGTCGTGACCCTTAACTCCAGATTTTTATCTGTCAAACAAACCATTATTAGCAAGCTCCACATTCCATAATGTCAAAGCCATTTTCACCCTAACCCAGATACGGAGTCCTCGAATGCTTTGCCACCGAGGACGGGACATACCCAATCTACCCTTAGGGTCCACTTTTTGGTGTGCTCACATGATAAGGAACATTTTCAAAAATTAGACCTCTTCGATTCATGATCGAGGGGAATTATCTCAAATCAATTTTTCGAGTCAACAAACGACTTTTACCGTCGTGACCCACACACTTTAATGTCCTAACATCTCGCTTAGGCACACGTTCAGAACTACAATCTGGTTTGATTTCACATCACGTGAATACGTAGGCAGTCCTTCAAGGACACAACCATCCACCTCAAAATCACACTTTAAGGTCCTAACAACTCGCTTAGGCACACAACTCAGAACTACGATCTGGTTTGATTTCGCACACACGCGAATACGTAGGCAGTCCTATTACAAGGGCGCAACCACACCCCCACAAACATTCAATTTTCACACCTTGAATTTGTAACCCATTGCACACGCGGCTCAGAACTACGATCTGGTTTGATTTCGCAAACACGCGAATACGTAGGCAGTCCTATAACAAGGGCACAACCACATACTCCTTTCACAACCGCACACCAATTTCAATCTCAACCATTAACATCAATCCTCAAAAGCAGTCCATCCAGCTGCAAAATTTAATCTTATACTGGGGGCTTCTTCCTTAAGACGTCGCCCATTCCTTGTTTTGTCAAATTCCCACCTTCTCACTCTGGGGGCTTCTCTTTCAAGACGCCACCCATCCTTTATCCTCAAACACCTTTTGAGTCCCAACTACAGTCCAAAATAAAACCCCCCATAGCCTAATGCTCGGTTCGGACGATGATAAGGTCTTCGTTCCGCTCTCTGAATCATCATACCTCGAGAAGGCATCTCCAACAAGCAAGCGAAGGCAAATATGTCTGGAGAAGATAATCAGTTCGTGTTCCCCAGCCAAACGGACCTTCTACCTCGGGGATTTGATACGCGTTGTCACCCTTTCTTGGCTAAGGAGTTGCACACACATGAGCAAAGTCTGTTAGAGTCACCCCGTGTCATGTCGATGCTAAGTCTGTATCACGTTCACGACCGTCTGTCAGTCTGTTAGTATGCGTCCGTGTGAGTTAATGTCGCAACAGTCACGTGTCTTCAATCCATCAAATTTTGGGTCTACCACCAGCAAGACTCAACATAAAATCTCACAACTCTTCAAAACTTCTATCTCCCTTCGCGTGAGATATTACATGATAGTTGCTTATATACTAACTGGCCCACATATGTGCTTACGTGCTTATATGCTTACGTGCTAGTTGCTTATATGCTAACGGCCATATGCTTATGTGCTTATATGCGTGCATGCCTACGTGCTTGTCTATGCGACTGCGGATTTGTGTGGTCACTAGCCATGCAGGCAATCTTGAGAAGACAAACTCACTCCAACTGAGTACTGGGTTCTTCCCAACAAGCGCCGACCCGTCAAGTCCAGGGGCTTCAACCGCACCAATTACATGGCATACGCTACCTCTCAACGAGCAGCAGCTCATATCCCCGGCGAGTCCTGAGAAGTTTCTAACTCCCCAGCAAGTGCCGATTTTCAAATCCAAGACACGACAGGTCTTTCAAACATACCCGCAACATCATTCATGATCCCGACGCAACACACTCCCTAGATGGATTTCCAGTGAGCCTTGCTTAGATGATTTATCCCCACAGAGCTCATTTAGGACCCCGGCAAGTTGGAGTTCGTTGCTCCCTAGTCGAACCTATCAACGTCAACCTAGTTGGAAGTCATTTCCAGACAATATCTCGAAATAAGCCCGGTGTTTCAAGCTATTTTCCATAGTCGATCATTCGACCATAGATGGCTGGCGATCCTTACAACCCATATGACTGGCGAGCGTTTGTCCGCAAACAAGATACAACTCAAAGATGTATACCGAAGATGCCTCGGGTACGACTCCTTATCACAGTTGGCGAGCCTTTGCACGCACACAAGATACGACTCAAGGACATATCCCGAAGATGCCTCAGGTATAATTCCTTCTTATGGCTGGCGAGCCTTTATACGTAGTCTAATGGACTTTAAACGACCTGAATCGAAAGTCGACAGATTCTAAACTGTTCCCGACGGCAGGTCCATGACTCGAATCCCCGAGTCGCCTCGACGTCGCCCTTCCCGACGGCAGGTCCTTGGCTCAAACCCTTTTGAGTCGCCTCGACGTCGCAATAGTCTTCAGGTTGTAATATTCGATTGACCTTCAGATCATACTTTGACTTTCGCCCTGTCCAAGCCTCAGTCAAAGTGGGGGCTCTGTAGATGCCCAGTATCTGCACCTCCCAAAAACCACCCGATGAAGATCGGACTATAACGTGTTTTTGATATGCGTGCGTGGATTGGCTATACATGAGACGGTTTAATGCACTACTCGGATATGAAAAATGATTTCAAAAGTTTTCTAACTTTATTTGCATTAAAATAACACTATTTAGAGTTAAAACCGTCTTCGGACCCAAAACCGACTCAGAAACCCGCAACTCGAGTCAACCTGAGTCAACCCGAGTCAACCCAAATCTCGAATGTCAAAAATAATGCCATGAATGTTTTCATCATGTGATTTCCATTAAAATGACCCTAATTAGAGTCAAAACCGTCATCGGACCCAAAACCGACTCAGAAACCCGCAACTCGAGTCAACCTGAGTCAACCCGAGTCAACCCAAACCTCGAATGTCAAAAATAATGCCATGAATGTCTTCATCAGATCATTTCCATTAAAACAACCCTATTTAGAGTCTAAACCGATACCGAGCCAAAAACCGACTCGAAATTCAAATCCCGACTCACACGGGTCAAACCCGAGTCAAAGACACAAAATACCTACCCCAAATATCACCTAAGAGGAAGCTTACACGGCTAAGCAAACCTCAAAGACCACAAATCACAACCAACAAAACATTGGTTAGAACAAATGCAATATCCAAATTTGCGAAAGGGACAGTACACCCCATTGAGTCACGGGGTGGCTCGCGCCTAAAGCAGGTGTCTGCTTAGCCTCTAAGCAAACACAACCAACCTACCATCCCACATTTCTCTATAAATACCCACCATAACACACCATAAACTTCACGCGAGCGTCCGCCCCTTCACCTCTCTCTTAAACTTCTAGACCCGACGTCCTAAGTCACAAAATCGACACGTGTTTACGACCTACCGATCGTAAACACAAGCCTTACACATATTGTTTGGTACCGTCGCCGTGCATTCGACCGACCCATTCGACCAACTCAACTAATCAATCAACATGTTTTAATTAACATATTTTCAACTCATTTTCAAAACCAAATCCTTTTTTAAGGCACTCTTTTAAACTTCTTTGATCGCGATTAGTCACAACGAGAAAACCGTCTCTAAAGTCGTCTACTTCGCAAACATAAATACACGTAAGTTTGAGGGTGTAAATATCTCACTTTAATTTATGTCTTTACTGTTTGGATGAGTTTATAAGCACGAACGATGCATAACACGATTCAAATTTAGGTTAGACGAGCCAAAACTGAGTTTTGGCCTGAGGCAGAAGCCCCTTATTGTGCGAAGTGGCTCGCGCCTCTTGTGGGTGTCTGGGTCAGACTCATCCGTGTTTGAGTTCGTCTTTCCTTCAACACTTTCTTTTATTTCTTACTTCTTTCCTTTTACGGTTTTTACCATTTCGAATGTTTCAAACCATTTTTATGACAAACTTTTTAACCATAAATCATAATCACCCTTGGTTCCTTATACCATGACGGTTTAATCCGTGACTCGGTGATATTAATTGGTTAATTACATTGTAAAAGAAATTCTTTTCTTTTATTTACCATTTTAATTCTATTTTATGATAAACATTTTTTGGCCATTACAAAAATCATCCTTGGTTCTTTATAACAAGACGGTTTATTCCGTGACCCGATGATATTGTTGGTTAATGACATTTTAATGGGTATTTTAACACCCTTTTCTTTTATTTACCATTTTTCTCATTTGTTTACATTTGCAAATATATTAGTCATAATTCATAATCATCCTTGGTTCTTTATACCATGTCGGTTTAATCGAACTTGACTAATTACAAATAATCGAACTTAACATAATTAGTTCAAATCAAACATTTTACATTTTTATTTGTAAATCATGCTTTTCAAACATGCAAATCCGACAACGAATATTACTAATATAATAGTAATTATTCCGAGTCATGCAAATCATACTTGCAAATCTTTAATCACAAATACGGTTTTAAACAACCTTTTCAAAAACCAGGAGACACCCCCTTGGGTCGGCTCATGGCTCGCGCCCCAACAGGCCGTCTGTTTTCTACATTTCAAAACAAGGGCAGAGCCCCTTCTATCGCCAATAGGCTCGCGCCCCAAAGGGGCTGCCTGGCACTGTTCTGCCTCATTTTTAGCACTTGTCTAGGACGATCTCGATTACGGTTAATCCGAATACGTGACGGATCAGATTGACAAGCTTATGTTTTTTACACTTTGTCATTTGACACCCTTTTTCAATAAATGTATCGTGTTAAGCATCATAACCCGAATTTGGTAAATGGATGTTTAATTTCCGTTCTCACATGCAAATCAACCATAAATCCAACTTGACATATTATGCTTGATATTTGGATTAACAAACCGACTTAGAAAGCTCACATGTTAAGTTAACACTTTTGGATGCGCATTCATGCATTTCAACCGTTTTATCAACTCTTGCACTTAAACAACCACGATCGATCAGTAGAGGCCGCTAACGCGGGCGGGATTGGGTGTCCGATTAAAGGGCTTCCCAATACGTACCCTCACCCCTTACTCAGAACCTTTGGATAGTGGATGGCCTTATCCAGGGCGCACGAGAGTCATTTTAGGCATAGAATGCTAAAAGGGGGACGAGTCCTTATGTTTAGTACCTATGTCAAGCACCGCTTTTTGCCTTGATTGACCTAGGTATAAAGTGGATTCGAACGGGTTCCAAGCATCCCACAAATGCCTGGTGGCGACTTCGAACATCTCTAATCGTTTCGAGACCTTTACCGACACGAAACCGACCGATCTAAAGTGATCCGGTCGAAAGCATTTTTACGCCGCCGAGCGTGGCTTTCAAAAGACCGCTGCATGTCCACAGATTGGCCTGGCGTGCAGGTGGCCCGTGACCGCGGATCGGTAGGTGGCCCAAATCCACAGACCGAGACGTGGCCCATGTCCACAATATCTAGTTAATATTATTTAGTAGAGATAAGGGCTAATATTGGGTGCAATCAAAAGGAGAGCTCTTAATATAGAGTTTTGGAGGATCATCCTAATACTCATCATAGCTCAAGAACAAGTGAAGGTGGGAGACCTTACTTGTGCCCATAAATCCGAAAATTACAATGTAAGGGACATTATTTTTCTTATTAATCTCTTATTTTGTTATGCATGCACTAGATCTAAAGAACACAAATTAAGAAGTTAATTAGTTCACTATTAGAAGAGTCTAATAATAGGTATATGAACCTAACAGTTACTTAGCCAGGATTAATGGAGAATTAGGGGAAACAAACATGGGGATTGATTCATGCTTAATCTAATATGTTTTCATGATTAATTTGCTTGCTTGTTGTGATTCCAACTTATGCACATGTTATGTTTTATGAAATGCGAGCCTATGAATCCTTGCATTTCAAACACTTTTCTTTTCAATAAGACTTGTAAGACATAAACCAACTCGAGTCTCATTAGACCATACATATTGTTGAATAGGAAGGACTAAGTCGACTTGTAGGTGTTGTACAATCTAATCGATTCGGCTCTGGGACCTAAATATTCCTAGGGATTGTAAGATATACACTAACTCGATCCCATCACAACAATAACATGTTTGTATGATCAACTCCCATAAATCCCCTATGAACCTATGATACCCTAGCACTTTTAGTCATTTGTTTAAATCTCTTAATTTATTGTTTGCTTTACTTTATTGCTTTAGTTTAGACTCACCAACTACAAACCCAAATCAATTGTGACACTAGCATCAATTAAGATAGGTAGACTTAGAGCCCAAAGCACACCGTCCCGTGGATAGACCTCGACTTAACCACTAACTAGTTGTTTGTTGAGAATATAAATGTGTTTGATTGAGAGCCCCAATGACACTCTCATCAGAGACATTCCCTGCTAACAGTCAAGAATCAAAGGGTTCTTTGTTTTGAGTTTATGAAGGAGCTTTACAAAGATGATCCTGACTTCTATGAAGATTGGGCGGCCCAGACTGAAGGAGCTACAATTCACGGAACCAATGTTTATTGCAGAAGGACTTCTTATTCTATAGGAATAAGCTGTGTGTTCCAAGAGGCTCATACAGAGTTTTACTGATCAAGCAGGTCCATTCTAGTGGCCTATGAGGGCATTTTGAAGTTCGGAAAACCTTGGAGATATTGAAGGACCACTTTTATTAGCCAAAAATGATGGTTGATGTCCAAATTGCTCGGAGGAGATGCTCAGTATGTCAACAATCCAAAAGCTCATTCCAGGTAGGTCCTTATACTCCATTACCAGTGCCTAGCAAGACTTGGGAGGATGTTAGCATGGATTTCATAGTTATCTTGCCTAGAACGTAGAGGGGCAATGACTCTATGACGGTGGTGGTTGTTGACAGGTTCAATAAAATGGCTCATTTCATAGCATGCAAGAAAACTGAAGATGCTGTAAGCATTGCTGAGCTCTACTTCAGTAACATTGTAAAGCTGCATGGGGTTCCAAGAACCATAGTATTAGACAGAGATGTCAAGTTCATGAGCTATTTCTGGAAGACACTATGGAGATTGCTTAAGACCAGATTTCTGTTTAGCACCTCACATCACCCACAAACAGATGGCCAAACTGAGGTCACAAACAAGACATTGGGAGTAATTCTAAGGTGAATTATCAATAAGTCTCTGAAGGATTGGGATTTGAAGTTGCCTTAGGCTGAATTTGCCTTCAATAGGGCACCTACATCTACAATAGGTCACAGTCCATTTGAGGTGGTCTATGGGGTCAATCCTCTCATGCCCTTAAATCTATCAAGTGTATCAAAGGAAGAATTGAATTATGATGCTAAGAAACAGGCAGGACAAATGCTCAAACTACATGCTGCAGTCAAACGACAAACTGAAAAGGCCAATGAATATATTAAAAGCAAGCCACGGTTGAAGAAAGAAGAAATAATTTATGAAAGGAGACTTAGTATGGATCCATCTCAAGAAGGAGAGGTTCCTAGCTAAGAGAAAGAACAAATTAATGCCAAGAGCTAAGGGTCCTTTTGAAATCATTGAAAAGATTGGTCCAAATGCATACAAGGTTGATCTTCCTGGTAAGTATGGTGTTCATGCAACCGTTAGTGTTGGTGATCTAAGTTCATACTATGGTGAAAATGATGATGAGGAGGAGTCAAGCTTAAATTCAAGCTCTTTTCAACCTGGGGAGGCTGCAGCAGGAGCTAAACCTAGGGTTCACAGCCCAAGCTAAGAGCTCAGACCAGGCTCAACCAAGCACTACTGCACCCACCCAATTTCAGGCTCCTAAAAGGTTTGCAAGGTCGAGCTACCAGCTGTCTATATGGCCAGTTGGAGCTAATACAAACTAAGACCAAGGAAGGTCCAACATCCAGGCCAAGGAAGGTCCAGCAGCCATGCCAAAAACTAGGAGAACTCAGTCCAAAATTCAGATTCGGAAATTAAGCAAGAAGCACGTCACATGTGTGCAAACTTTTGATAAAACATAAAGTAAACTTTCCATTTCTAGCTAGACTATGTAAAGATGTCTATTTAAAGCCTTGATCAAGATTCTTCCAATAGAAAGCCACAACAGAATAAGGGGCCTTTACTTAGATCAACTAAACAACAAAGCAACAGAAACGTGAACACATCAAACAAATAACAGACTGACCTTGCTTTATTTTCAGTCTGTTTTTACCCTTTCCATCTTTAATTTTACCATTTCTTTTGCAATTTCCAATTTTTAAGATATTAGTTGTTATTTTTACTTTTCTTGGATGTAATCCTGGCCCTTGGATGTGAACACTCGATTAGTAACTCAAGACAAGGCTTATATAAGGACTTATGTCTCATCTTTTGAAAGGCGAACTTTTGATGAATGAAAACTAAACCCGAGATTAATCTCAATTCCAAATCTCTTCAACTTATGTTAATCTGTAGTTGTATGAGTCATGCCTGGTGATTAGCTAGTGAATTTTTGTAGCTAACTGACTAAAGTCTATGGCAATTGTTAAGTTAAATATGTGTCATGCTGTGAATTAAATTAACATTGTTGTTCAAGTTTAAGCTTAGAATTCCTGTGTCAATCTGTGGTTTTCTTTGTTTAAATATACCAAACTATAATCTTTATTCTCCTGTGAGTCTTCTGTGGAGATTTCAGGTCATAGTTATATCACTCGTTCCATAAAAATCACAAAACAATTCACCTGAGTCAATCTGTCAGAATATTCATCTGTCATGCTACTTTGTTCAATTTATTAAAAATACTTGGAGTACTTCTAAATCCTGAAACTTGTCTCATATTAAGTTCATATATTAAAGAATTTTTCCACAAATTTTCATGAATTTAGGAGATCATTTAGTATTTTTTACCAAATCACTAAGTTTATTGCATTACCTTGTCAATTAATTATCAGTGTAATTTCCTCAAAATAGTGACTATCCTGGGGTTATACGCACCAGAAAGACGAATAAATTATATTGAAATAATGTTCGCAATAAGTCGTGTAATGCTTGCCACATTATAGCCCGACTTATGATTATTGATTCCTTGATTTATATTCTCATGTTTTCTAAAACAAAAATGATTAGTGCACACAAAATGAGGACAAAACTCACGTCCTAAAGGGTTGTCTATTTTTAGCTCATTTTTCGAGGTCCCATGGTAGTTTTACGCGTGAAGATTAGATCGTTTTATACATATCGAGTTGTAGTCATTGTTGTTTACTTTAACTCGTTTTGAGTCAAGTCGAATGTAATTTACATTATTGCATCATTCTTCTCTATATCAAGTCTTTGAGTTCTTTTGTGGCGAGAAGTCTGGTTTTTAATACTTATCAAGTCCTTTGCCCCTTTATTTCGCTCTTTTATTTTTTTTAATCAACTCACATCCTAAGCATAACTTCAACAAGTTACATGCATCTTTACCTAGTTAGAAACAAATTCACATGCTAAGGTTTTAAACAGTATTTGTGCTATATCCTCGTATTAGATATACCCTCCTTTGAAAGATCAGTAATTGACTTAGTAGAGGTCGATAATGTGCGGGCGGGGTTGAGTGTCCGATTAAAAGGCTTCCCAACACGTACATTGACCACTTACATAAAATTCTAGTTTACGGATCCTGCAAACAACAAAACACGCGGCAACAATTATACACACATGGAGCTATGAACTCCATTTTCATTCAACCTTCAAACACAGATCCCGACTTCATTTCTCAACCATTTTCGCTAATCTTTACGCCATTAGCTTCCCTTTTCCGTTCTTCATCTTTCGAGGTAAGAAAGGTCCCCGCTTTCCTCCATTTTCGTGTCTGCTGTCCCTCCTTAGGGTTCGGGTTTCACTAAGTTTCCTCGTTTTGCGTGTGTTGATGCAAGGGTAGACAACCGGAGTGGTTTTGCGACGGAATCGTGTTCTTTGAAGGGCAAAATGTAACGGTGATGGGATTACTCGACATTATGTCGAAATTTATAGTGCTTAAACTTGTTTCTCTTTACTCTTTTATGAAATTATAGTGTTTGAATTAACAATTAGTAGCTTGATTTAATGTCCATTATTATTATTTTATTGATTGGTTATCATGATTTAAACGGTATGTTCTTGATGGTTATCAGACATCCATCATACATGAACCAAACTTTGATGTTTGTTGGTTGTTACATTATGTACAAACGCCATTTCATAACATAAATTTGTTGTCTTGACTCAGTTCATGTGGTGTCCTTTGAGACGGTTTTATTCGTGTTTTACTTATCCTTTTTTAGAAAAGTTGGTACCTTTGGATTCTTGGTGGAGTGAGTAATCATGTTGGGTAATTCGCTTGGATGAATATTATCATTTTCGTGCTTAAATTTTCGTCGTAAGACGGACTCAAAACTGAACATAAAACTGTGGAAATGGGCTGCAATGGGTCAGTTTTGGACGCGATTTTTAGGTTGAAACGGTTGTTGGTTCGAGTCAATTTGATTTCTCATGTCTTCTGTGCATATACATGAATGAATATAGTCTTTTGTTTGGATGAATTCCACCTAGTAACATGCTTAAAAACTTGTCTTAAGACGGCCTCGTGAATTGTTTGAAAAACCAAGTATAAACAAGTTGATGATGGGTGATTTTCTTGGACTGTTTTTGAGTCGATTTCACGGAGGATTTGTGCCAATTATTTAATTTCTGTCTCATGTGAATATCCAAGTATGTAATGGGTTGGTCATATGTAAGAAATTCCATTCTTTCCATGCTTAAAATTTCGTCTTAAGACGGTCACAAATGAACCTTTAAAGTCGTGAAAATGAACCTTGTTGAGCGGTTTTCGCGGGTTGTTTTGACGGGTTTCTTTATGCTAAATTGAACTAATTTTCTTTCTATTGTCTCAAGTACATGTACATGTTGGATTTGGGTCTTTTGTACGGGTGAAATCCGTCCCGGTGTGGCCTAAAAAACTGTCCCAAGACGGCTGGACACAAGAGGGATTTCTGCTTTTTTTTATATACTGCATGCTACATGTTTTATTTCGGTGACAGCACTGTGTTGCTGTACTGTGAGTATTACTTTCTGCTGGTGCGTTTTCTGGTGCAGGGACCCTGCCAGCCTTGTTAAGGACAGTGGCCAGGCCGGCTGGACAGCACGGCTTTAACCCGTGTGTGTCCAACTTGTCTTTTATGTAGCCCGCGACCGTCTTTCCTCCTTTGTTCTATACTTTCTCATATCATAAGTTAAGCTTTGAACATGCCTTGTATTTGTTGGGTCACTCGTATATTACGGCATATGCTTATGAATGGCTCACATATGATTATTTATGTTTTACATAATACAATTGGTCATCCCCGCTTGTTTTCATTTTGTTCAAATGGCTTGGTTATATGAAATAAAATGGTGGTTCTCGTTATAAAAGTATGGAATGACGTGTAATACTCCATGTATGAGTTATTACTTTCTCTTTTTCATTTATTTATCACGCTTCAAGTATGTATGATTTATTCTACATGTTTAATTAAATTGGATCGTATTCATGTGAATTTGTCATTTTGCTATACCTTTTGCTTGACTTACATTTACGCCCTACTTGTGCTGTTCTGGCAAGTACGGGTTTGACCTACTTGTGCTGTTCTGGCAAGTACGGTTTTTGGCCACTTGTGCTGTTCTGGCAAGTGAGCTTTATCTTAGTCTTTCCGCCACTTTCGTGCTGTTCTGGCGATTGGGGTACTCGGTCTCCATTAGTAGTCGAGTCTTGGGTGCGTGCTGTGCTGGCGCACGTCGAATCGGGATGTACACCCGAGGATCTTCAAATTTAGACTAGGACCGTATTATTATCGTAGTCCTACCCGGGGAAATTATAGTCTAAGAGTGGTAAATGTCTTGCATTATGGATGGTCGCATATGTCATTTTTACTTGGGATGCGTGTCCACAATTGTTTAACGGATTCTCGTCTTCTCTTATTCAAATGTCTCACATAATTGGATGAATTTATGTTATGCTAATATTAGTCACTTTAATTATTTTTATTCAATTGGCAAGTTTTATTCCATGGCATTTATTTATTCACATTGTTTACCATTATTTTCTATACCTTTTAATTGAGTTCTTTGTTATGTTTATTTTAACATAATGTCGCTGGGAGAACCCTGAGTTACTCCCCACTGACTGTTGCTTTCATGTTTACATGAATGACAGGTTTGTGAAGATGCAATTGTGGGGTTTAGACGTGTGAGCTAGTGAGCACCTTGGACTAGTAGTCGTTTTATTGGGACCGCTTAGACTCACCTTTTTTGTCTTGTCATTCGTGGGATATATTTTCCCCATTTTGACTATCACGTTTGTATGAACCTATGTTTTATTTTTGCGTATTTTTTTCCTCCGTTGAATTTTTAGTGACTCACGCATGCTAAAAATTATCTATTAAATAAAAGTTTAAAAATTTTCACATTTCCGCTTGTATTTATGGGTTTTACTTTCCGCTTTATCGCGGGGTGTCACAGTTGGTATCAGAGCCTTTGTTGCTCCTGACGCACACACGTGTACCCCAAATTTAATGTGAACTTGACCTTGAATAATGAATGAGAGATGGGTAGACTTAAGGACCTAAGGTGGTAGTCTGTAGTGTGTTTGCACTTTGTTAGGTTCTAACATGTTTGTTGACTGTCATTTAATAACTGTTGTGCCCTTGGATCAATGACCATAAACCTACCAACGTGAAGATCAAGATTTGGTGCTTATTGCCGGAAATTGAAGATTTGTTCAACTTTGAAGAACGGTTCTACTTCCTCGAAGATATTTCTCATTCTTTGTGTACCTTGCCTTATTCTTTACTTCTTGATGCTTATTTCTTCTCCTAAACTCTCTTTTCTTTTTCCTTGGAAACCACTCTTGTACCCCCAGCTTATCTATGTTCCTTGTTTATCCTCCCTTCACGCCTTTTAGATAATTCTCTTCCTTTTGTGGAATTTTGACCTTGGTTGGAAAATTTGACTTTTGAGGAGATTGTTTGTGGTTAACCCTTGACCCTGGTTTTGAGAGGTTGTGATGATAGAAATACTTAAGTAGTGTGATGAGACATATTTAATGATTCTTATACCTAGATCCTTGATAAAGTGAGTATATTTGATTGATGGATTTGAGGATGTAGGATTGACTAAGTAAGACGAGTTTGTGATTGGCTCTTGTAGTCGTTTTGGATATAAGGGTTTGATAATGTATATGTGACCACATGAGAAATGCTAATTGAGGAATTATTAGTTGGTCTAAGTGAGTGATCTTGATTACTACTAGAGGTATAGTATGAGAGTGAGACTAAGCTACATTATTGGAAAGTCTTAGCGCTTGTTTTAGTAACTAGAAAGGATAATGGTATGGTTGACGCCAAATGTTAAGTTAAAGGACATAGTTTCAATCTATGGTGTTAAAATGAGGAAAGTATGAGGTGATAAAGCGTTGTTACAACTAAGACCTTGTATCTTGGGAACTCGATGGTGAGTAAAGCTCTAGGATATCGGATTTGAAAGAAAACATTTTGGGATGTTGATGACCATAAAGGATTGGTGATGTGATTTGATATTAGTTGACGCATGAGGGTTCTTGAGTTGAGAGAGACTTGGTATTGAGAAGTATTTGTCCTATGGTTTTATAAACCTTGAGGTTGTAATGGGTACTCGAGATGATGGGATGATGTTGTAGATGAGGGTAGTAGAGTGGACATTCATGAAAGAAAACTTTGGATTGACTTGTTACTACCTTGTATTGAAATGAGAACCTTGTGGAATATTTGAGGAACCTTTTCTTGGAGTTTAGAGCTTGGTATTGGATTCTTGAGTGAGGGTTTACTTTTCTGAGGAATCCATGGTTGACACTAGTTGGGTATGAGTATAGCTTTGTTGGAAACCTTGACCTTGATCTTGTGGAAGTTGTTTGTGGATGTTTGAGGATTTGGAGTGATGAGATCACACTTATAGTGGAGTACCTTGTTTCATGGAATTGCTTAGGATGAAGTAACATGAGTGTTTTGAGGAAATCCCTGGAAGTGTTGTGATTATGAGTTTTGTTGTTAGGAAGTTTTCGGAACCGTTTAGGATGATGTTGTGGTTTGAGATTTAGGAACCTGGCATTTTCTTGTTGTCTAATTTCCCTTCTTCCTTGATTATAAGCGTTACCGTTCATACCTCTTTTCCTCGCTTCATCATGCTCCTCCCTTAAGTTGGATGCTAGCTACCTATAAAAACTCTACCTTTGACATTCTTATTGATTTGACTTCAATTCTTGCCCTATGAAATTCATCATAGCTCTTCTGATTAGTTAAGTTTGAATCCTTTTAGCATACTTATACCTATGATGTCTAAGTTACTTTTCTTTTCGTACAATTTCTAAACGTTTCAAGCTATCAGTTTTGGTTCATTGTTAAAAATTTATATTACTCTTACAAAACTTAACCTATTTTGAAAGGTTTGAAACTGAAAATTTGATTTAGTTCCCTATTTGTTCTTGAGTATAGACTTCTCTATCATGATTTTAATTGCTAAACCTGATATTTCTTTAGATTATAACCAATTTCTGTCAACTTTGATCTATTTATGATTTCTTTGACAAGGTTTGATGTTACATTTTCAGAAATTTGACACCCTTTTGAGTTTAAAGGTGAAACCTTCATTTTCATTTTAGCTTTTGCAAAAGAAAATTTGAGTGAATTACTTTTCTTTTGATTTTGACGTTGATCGGATGCTAGAACTCGTTATTGGAGACGTTTGATAACTTGTTCTACTCTTGTCGACGAGTGATTTTCGTTTAATTAATTTGTCTTTGGCTTGGAAAGTTAACGTTCTTGTGTGCACGACAAGAGCAATTTCGTTCCATGATGAGACTTACACTTTTGAAAACTCTCCGTTAGTGTTTTTGAAAGTGTGTTGATTTTGATTTATACAAATGATTTGCCTTTCGACTTGGTTCTGTCGGAAAATTCTAGTTGAAACTTTTGAAAGAATTTTAATTCTTACGATAAGTAACCTTTCAAACGTTTTGGTTACCGAGTCCAAAACTCTAGTTTTATTTTTATAACCTTTCATTCCTACTTTCAAGTTTCGAGGACGAAACTTTTTAAAATATGGGGTGATTGTAACACCCGTGAATTTTCCATTTTGACATTTTAAATTTATTAAACTGTTCGATTACTTTATTTCATATTTTTGAATTATTCAATTTAATTAATTTTATGTCAAATACGATTTTTATAAACGAATTATATAAAAACTCATTTTTATAAAAACTCGTATTATTAAATTATATTTTGGGGCATGATTTTTATAAGAATGTATTTATTTATATTTTTGGTCAGATAATAATAGTGACAGTAATAATATTAGTTTCCGTCTCAAGTTGAAATAAACTCGAGACGCTTTTTCGTCTAGCAAGAGACCGTCACATTTTCATATGTAAGACTATTCTTAATCTCGACCAATCAAAATTCAACAACACTCATACACCTACTCACTCACACCCCACATTTATATATTATTATTATATATTATTATTATTATTATTATTATTATTATTATTATTATTATTATTGTTATTATTATTATTATTACTCCCTTAAACCCGTCCCCCGCCCTTCTCCCTTCCTTTTTTTGAATTGACCTGCAAACAACAAAACACGCAGCAACAATTATACACACATGGAGCTATGAACTCCATTTTCATTCAACCTTCAAACACAGATCCCGACTTCATTTCTCAACCATTTTCGCTAATCTTTACGCCATTAGCTTCCCCTTTCCGTTCTTCATCTTTCGAGGTAAGAAAGGTCCCCGCTTTCCTCCATTTTCGTGTCTGCCGTCCCTCCTTAGGGTTCGGGTTTCACTAAGTTTCCTCGTTTTGCGTGTGTAGATGCAAGGTTAAACAACCGGAGTGGTTTTGCGACGGAATCGTGTTCTTTGAAGGGCAAAAGGTAACGGTGATGGGATTACTCGACATTATGTCGAAATTTATAGTGCTTAAATGTGTTTCTCTTTAGTCTTTTATGAAATTATTGTGTTTGAATTAACAATTAGTAGCTTGATTTAATGGTCATTATAATTATTTTATTGATTGGTTATCATGATTTAAACGGTATGTTCTTGATGGTTATCAGACATCCATCATACATGAACCAAACTTTGCTGTTTGTTGGTTGTTACATTATATAAAAACGCCATTTCATAACATAAAGTTGGTGTCTTGACTCAGTTCATGTGGTATCCTTTGAGACGGTTTTATTCGTGTTTTACTTATCCTTTTTTAGAAAAGTTGGTACCTTTGGATTCTTGGTGGAGTGAGTAATCATGTTGGGTAATTCGTTTGGATGAATATTATCATTTTCGTGCTTAAATTTTCGTCTTAAGACGGACTCAAAACTGAACATAAAACTGTGGAAATGGGCTGCAATGGGTCAGTTTTGGACGCGATTTTTAGGTTGAAACGGTTGTTGGTTCTAGTCAATTTGATTTCTCATGTCTTGTGTGCATATACATGAATGAATATAGTCTTTTGTTTGGATGAATTCCGCCTTGTAACATGCTTAAAAACTTGTCTTAAGACGGCCTCATGAATTGTTTGAAAAACCAAGTATAAACAAGTTGATGATGGGTGATTTTCTTGGACTGATTTTGAGTCGATTTCACTGATGATTTGTGCCAATTATTTAATTTCCGTCTCATGTGAATATCCAAGTATGTAATGGTTTGGTCGTATGTAAGAAATTCCATTCTTTCCATGCTTAAAATTTCGTCTTAAGACGGTCACAAATGAACCTTTATAGTCGTGAAAATGGACCTTGTTGAGCAGTTTTCGCGGGTTGTTTTGACGGGTTTCTTTATGCTAAATTGAACCAATTTTCTTTCTATTGTCTCAAGTACATGTACATGTTGGGTTTGGGTCTTTTGTACGGGTGAAATCCGTCCTGATTTGGCCTAGAAAACCGTCCCAAGACGGCTGGACACAAGGGGGATTTCTGCTTTTTTTTATATACTGCATGCTACATGTTTTATTTCGGTGACAGCACTGTGTTGCTGTACTGTGAGTATTACTTTCTGCTGGTGCGTTTTCTGGTGCAGGGACCCTGCCAGCCTTGTTAAGGACAGTGGCCAGGCCGGCTGGACACCACGGCTTTAACCCGTGTGTGTCCAACTTGTCTTTTATGTAGCCCGCGACCGTCTTTCCTCCTTTGTTCTATACTTTCTCATATCATACGTTAAGCTTTGAACATGCCTTGTATTTGTTGGGTCACTCGTATATTAGGGCATATGCTTATGAATGGCTCACATGTGATTATTTATGTTTTACATAATACAATTGTTCATCCCCGCTTGTTTTCATTTTGTTCAAATGGCTTGGTTATATGAAATAAAATGGTGGTTCTCGTTATAAAAGTATGAAATGACGTGTAATACTCCATGTATGAGTTATTACTTGCTCTTTTTCATTTATTTATCACGCTTCAAGTATGTATGATTTATTCTACATGTTTAATTAAATTGGATCGTATTCATGTGAATTTGTCATTTTGCTATACCTTTTGCTTGACTTACATTTACGCCCTACTTGTGCTGTTCTGGCAAGTACGGGTTTGACCTACTTGTGCTGTTCTGGCAAATACGGTTTTTGGCCACTTGTGCTGTTCTGGCAAGTGAGCTTTATCTTAGTCTTTCCGCCACTTTCGTGCTGTTCTGGCGATTGGGGTACTCGGTCTCCATTAGTAGTCGAGTCTTGGGTGCGTGCTGTGCTGGCGCACGTCGAATTGGGATGTACACCCGAGAATCTGCAAATTTAGACTAGGACCGAATTATTATCGTAGTCCTACCCGGTGAAATTATAGTCTAAGAGTGGTAAATGTCTTGCATTATGGATGGTCGCATATGTCATTTTTACTTGGGATGCGTGTCCACAATTGTTTAACGGATTCTCGTCTTCTCTTATTCAAATGTCTCACATAATTGGATGAATTTATGTTATGCTAATATTAGTCACTTTAATTATTTTTATTCAATTGGCAAGTTTTATTCCATGGCATTTATTTATTCACATTGTTTACCATTATTTTCTATGCCTTTTAATTGAGTTCTTTGTTATGTTTATTTTAACATATTGTGGCTGGGAGAACCCTGAGTTACTCTCCACTGACTGTGGCTTTCATGTTTACATGAATGACAGGTTTGTGAAGATGCAATTGTGGGGTTTAGACGTGTGAGCTAGCGAGCACCTTCGACTAGTAGTCGTTTTATTAGGACCGCTTAGACATACCTTTTTCGTCTTGTCATTCGTGGGATATATTTTCCCCATTTTGACTATCACGTTTGTATGAACCTATGTTTTATTTTTGCGTATTTTTTTCCTCCGTTGAATTTTTAGTGACTCACGCATGCTAAAACTTATCTATTAAATAAAAGTTTAAAAATTTTCACATTTCCGCTTGTATTTATGGGTTTTATCTTCCGCTTTATCGCGGGGTGTCACAGCCCAAGTTGGCACAAACTCCTGATTAGCTTTGATTTATACTCTACGACTTCGTAAATGAGGTCAAACTGGGTATATTTTGGGTTATGATGGACTGTGGCTGAACGAAGGGAATAGGGCGATAGGAATTGTCCACCCCTTGTCAGGGTTGTTTGAAATCTCAAGGCCACTCGAGGAGTAGTTAACTGGAAATGCGTGTCCACGCTCGGAAGGTATCTATGGTAGATAATTCCGGTCAGACAGTTACTCTCCTGATCGAGGAAACCACTCAAGATATGATCAAATGTAAGTACGACCTGCAAGACACCTTGCATTTAGTGGGAGATTGTAATAGGACAAGAGAATTGGTGACGCACACTTGTCTCGGACAAGTGGGAGATTGTTGGAAACTGTGTCCTCAACAATAGTGCGATCACATGATTTAATATCATAATTAAATCTCATATCAAGAATACAAAAGGGATGATTCTTTATACAGTCAATTGATCATCATTAATCGGTAATGATTGGCTAACTAGAGTTTGACATTACTGTCGTGTGACGGTGGTGGTCAGTTGATCCCTTTAGGTCACACCTATAGGATAAGGCCCAAATAGATATTTAATTAATTGTATGCGATACAGATTGATTAATTCCTTAATTATGGGTGTGCGATTTTACGTCTTATTGTAATGTGATTAAATAAGATTTAATTTAGTAATTAAGTGTTAAATTACTAAATTAGTTAAGGTTTTATATAAGTTTTGAGGTAGAGGTAATTAGTTATTTAAAGTTACAAGGAGTTGTAATTTTAACTAACTAGCAATTACAGGACCCATTATATATTGATATAATGGTAGTATACTACTCAAAAGTGGAGTGTATATTATATTATTAATTGTAATATTTAATTACTAAATGATTGCATTAATAATTAATTATGTAAGATAATTGAACATATGACTTATAAGCATTTGTGGGACAAATGATAAAAGGCAAAAATGGACCCAAGAGGACTCCATATACCCGACCATATAGAGCAAAAGATGCTCAAGTTTTGTCTTGTTCATTTGTGTTAGAATAAAGTGTGATTGTGACACTTCTATGACACATCTTATAAATATGTTTCCTACACTCTACCCATGATAAACAAACAAGTAAAAACAAAAGGGAAAGATTCCCTCCATGCAAAAGCCACCGGTTTTGTGCTCTTAAAATGAGCACTTGTTGCTCATTTTTACTACTCTTATTTTTGCTTGTTTTTCACTCCATATCTCCTCACATGCAAAATCATCTAAACATTCTAAAATACTAATACTCTCCAACTATTACTAGAGGTAGTAATACTAGAAATATTAGTAATATTAAGGAAGCATTTCTACTACATATCTAGTTAATATTAGTAGGAATTTTTGGGTTAAATCTTGGGTGCAACTTATTGGAGTGTCTTCTATACTTGGAGTCTTAGGAGGATCATCCATCATATTAAGCTCAAGAACAAGTGAAGGAAGGTGACCTTACTTGTGCCCATATTTTCGAACCCACATACAATGTAAGGAACATTGTTTTTCTTATAAATCTTTCATTTTGTTATGCATGCACTAGATCTAAAGAACAAATAATTAAGAATTTAATTAGTTCACTATTAGAGGAGTCTAATAAGAGGTAAGTAAACCTAACAGGTAGGAGACCTTACTTGTGCCCATAAATCCAAAAATAATAATGTAAGGGACATTATTTTTCTTATTAATCTCTTATTTTGTTATGCATGCACTAGATCTAAAGAACTAATAATTAAAATATTAATTTGTTCACTATTAGAAGAGTCTAATAATAGGTATATGAACCTTACACCGGCATGGCTTCACGATATCAATTACAACTCCATCATCCTCAATGACTTAACAATAAACACAATAACGTAAATCACAAAGCATATAACCACAACCATCTCACAATTAACCATATAATCATACTGAGTAGGGAAACTCTATCCCTAGCGAATCCTTTTACGATCTCAGCCAAGTACACAAATGAATATAAGGTACCAACATCGTCATCTACATCAGCCTAATAGACTATATTACAATCAACCATTACCATGAGATCTGATGCCAAGGGTGATAGCAGCGATTTACCTAGCCATGCAAGACTATGACATCGTTTACGAATTGACTCACCATGTTCGTTCCCGACCGCTTGTCATTTAGTTATAGCGTATAGATGTAGAAGGGAGAAAGAGAGAAAGAAGGATGGAAGGGAGTCTGACTTTAGGGTTAGAAGAATGAGAGAAATGAGGAAATGAAATGATATAAATCACTGCTCACGATTATAAAATAACTGCTTAACCACCCTCACTCGGTCGAGTGTCACCCCCGCTCGACCGAGTAAGCCCTACTCAGCCGAGCAACCACAAATAGGCCGAGTAAACATCCCCCCCTTCACCCAATAACGGTTCCTTTGGCACAAAGTTCCTTCATAAAGTCTCCTAAGGAGGTGGGTATTACAACCATACCATAGGTGCCCTCATCCGCCACCGCATCTTCAGAGGAATCTTAAAAATACTCGTTATAGTGGTTGTCTTGCTTTCAACATCGCCATCGTTGGTCTTGCCACATGTTTCGTTCTTGCCAATGCACCTCTTGTTGTCTTTCCCAGTCCGCATTGTCACGTAGTCGCTCATCATGGGCTTGCAGAAACCCATATGTAGTGTTTGTCATTAACTTTAATCTTATTCCTTTGAGTACAAGAGAGTACTGCTGTTGGAAACTTCTTGCTTACCAAATATTTACTATGTTAGCAAACCATGGCTCAACGACTTTGATTGCATAGAGAGACTCATTGGGGAAATTTTTGGAGCTTGTGTCCTACAGTTAGTGCGGATAACGTCATTGCACATACACTTGTACGGACAAGTGGGAGCTTGTTGGGGCTGGTGTCCTTAACAGTTAGTGCAAGGACTTATAAATCTCTAAAAGGATCAAAGGGCATACTTTTGGTATTATTATTAGTTGATCCACGTTTATCAATAACGGTTGGCTTGCTAGATAAGTTTGACGTTATTGTCATACAGATGGCGGTGATCAACTGGTCCCTAAAAGTCACACCTATAGGATACGTTTGAGAGACGTGACAGTATGAAAATACAGTCATGTTGATGCCAATTTTGACTAAGCAGTTAGTCCGAGTTATTTGACTAGTAATTAGTCAAAATGTGATGTTGAGATATTATATTTAATACGGATTAAATAAAATGGGCTAAGGCGAATTAAACCAGTTAATTCGTAAATTAAATATAAATGATTATATTTAATTAATGTATATTGAATAAATTATACAATATCGTCTTTGTCAGACATGTATTAATACTTCAACTAACCCGTGTTATTAGTTGATATTTTAATAGCCGATAACCGATGACGATTTATAATAAAAACCGCGTCATATACATTTTTTAGCGAGAGACGAGTCGGATCACGAGTTAAATGAGGAGAAAGTGGAAAGCCCACTCCCTCCTCTAGTGACCATGGACCGAGGCAACAAAAGGAGAGCCTTCTCTCCTTTTGAAACCTAATTCATTTTTACAACAAAATTAGGGTTTCAGAGCATTCTTCTCTGAAATTTCTAGATCTCACATCGAATAACCTCACAATAGCTCTCTCGATATTGCAAGTCAATTAGAGAGCATTTCTAGCACAAGGGCATAGTCTCAGACGGTCTTGGGTGCAACGATTAGGAGGGAATATCTGTTGATTTCTGTACTTTACGCCGCACTACAAAGGACCCGAGGTTGATTCTTAATCATTATCGTTTCATCGTTGTTTTTCGTTTATGACCATATTTCACATGTTAAATTTACGTTATAATCCTTAAATTTAAAGGGTCTTATACGGATATTACCCCACAAGTGGTATCAGAGCGAGGCCACGTAAATTTTCATTGTGATTTTCATAAAACGATTTTGAAACGATTGTTTGTCTCGAAAACCGTGCCATGTATACACGGCTGTTTCCTTTTTGTTGAAACCGTGACATGTTTTTACACGGTTGATTTATCTTGTTTTCGATTTGTTCTTTTACATATTGTTATTTTATACGGAGATTATAGCAATATGTCAAGTTTTATCAGATTGTAAAATTGTTTTGATGCGGTTTTGATCAAAATTGAGATGTTTTTGTTTCGACAAAACTGTTTTCACGAGGGTTTTGATTTTTCAGAAATTTTTGTTCTCGATCGAGCATGTTTTTACTCGATCGAGAGGTTTTCTGTCTTGTTTTTACTCGATCGAGTCCTTGCTGTACTCGATCGACCACTTTTAAAACGCTGACTGCTCGATCGAGACCTCCTCGTACTCGATCGAACAGTTTTGCTGATAAAAGCCCTCGATCGACCTCCAGTACTGTCGATCGAGTACTTTCTGATTAGCATACCTCTCGATCGACTAGTAGTTCAGTCGATCGAGCCCTTTTGTTCCTCGATCGAGCACTGTTGTCCCTGGATCGAGGGATTTTTGTTCTGGCAGCTTTGAAAATTTATTCTTTTTGTTTTAAATTTTCTTTTGGCCTTAATATGTACTTTATACGGATATTGTACACTCGCTATGATTGTGAAACGGTTCACACACGTACCATTAAGTTATTTTAAAGCGTATTTAAAGTAACGGATTGTAATAGATTAAAATTCAACTGATAGAAGCAGTTTTATCACATAAATTTTAATCATTAAAAGGTGGTTTGGATAAATTTAACATAATTACGGAATTATGTCACGAATAAATTTGTTTTAGTTGATGCATTTTATTTTTCGTTAATTTTGAATGCTTTTGAATGCTTTTATTACGTATTTATTTATTTTACAAACGGTTGTAACTTAGTGTGGCCTTAGTAGAACGTGTTACCGTAATGATGGAACACGGTCTTGGTTGTATTTTGAGATCTCGTATCTCCGTTTTGGATTTTTCACTTGTAATTACAGTTTTTGTATTTAGAATGTAAATAGGTTTATATTTGTAAATTTTAAATTGTAATTTTTGAGAAGACCAAAGATAGAGAACCGGATGCTCACTCCCGCTGCTAGGATAAAGATGGAACATCAAGACAAGCTTTTCGGGTCCAACGGTGGATTCCAAAGTTGTATTATGTTCTTTTTACTAGGATAGGCCACACTAGGAATTTCATTTACGTATTGCATTCTTTTATTTATTTTTCGTAACGATTATATGCATCATATTCCGCCTAAAAACCAAACCACCTATTTATTGCATGAAAACTGACACATATAGAGGTCACGAGTTAGTTTTCTTTGACATTCTCATGTCACACGATCAATGCTAAGCCATCACCTAAATTTATTCATTCACGCAGACGCTAGTTATTCGTTCACTTAAAATGAATTAAAACTAAGTTGATGGGATCTTCCTCGTATAAACAAAAATTGAGAACGGTCTTTATAGGTCAAACTCCAATGAGTCCCTTCTTCGTCGGTAGGCATAATATGACCCCTTCTACGTCGGGTAAGTTGGAACTGATTGACCTATTTTATCTCAACACTATGATCACTCGTACGATCCTGTGATTATGGTGGACTATAGATAGGATTTACGGAAATCTATCGACCAAGAGTTTTTACGGAAGAACTAGCTAAACAGTTGGCTTATCAATTTACGGAAATTGAGTCTTGGGATCACTTGTATTATTCTTGAGGGAGATCAATTACGCAGATGCAATGAGTCTACACGATTAAAATGAATTTTTAATAGACTTAAATCACCTCGATGAGTTGCTTATTTCGTTTTTGTTTTTCTTTCTTTTTCAGCGTAGATCACGTTTATTAAACTGCTAATAACATAATGGCTGGCATCCTCGATGACCCAATGCCAAGTGCCACATTGGACCGTGAGTCCTGGCTTCGGATCTTCATGAATCAGGTGAATTAGTCTACTAGACTGAAGAATGATGGATCAAACTTCACGGACTGGGAGGCGGCATTACGGAATGCTGCCACTGCTGACGGGAAGCTCAAGTATCTGACTGAGCCCCTCCCGCCGGCCCCAAGTACCACGGCTCGAGTTAACGAGGTCTCCACGTATAGCGACATCGTCATGGAAGCGGGTGCGATTAAAAACGTACTCATTTTTGCAATGGAACCCAATTTGCAGAAACGCTTCATAGCCCATGGTGCAAACAAGATTTTCACCACGCACACTAAGGAATTCTCGAAAGCACCGAGAATCGTGACCTATGAGCATACCACTCGCTTCTTTGATGCGAGACTCCAGAAGGGCCAACCGGTTAGCCCACACATTCTCAGCATGATTGAGAATGTCGAGAAACTGAAGACGCTTGATTGTAAAATCAGCGAGAACATCGTCATTGACCGCATGCTTCACTCACTCCACGATGGTTTTGCGCTCTTTAGAGCAAATTACTATATGAATGATTTGAAGAAAAGTCCCCATGAACTGCACTCCCTTCTCGTACATGAACCGAGAAGGACATGAAGTTCATGGGAGCTCAAACAGGATGTTCTCGTTGTGTCAAACAAGGGCAAGGGTAAGGGCAAAGCTCAAGCAAACCTAGCGAGGGTAAACCGAAGTTCAAGAAGTCGGGGGTCGGGTAAGAGTGGGCCTGGTGAGTCGAGCACCTCATCAGGCGCGACAAAGAGCAAGAATGAAAACATGGAATGCCATCATTGCCACAAGACTGGGCTTTGGAGGCGTACATGTCCTGTTTATCATGAGGACTTAAAGGCAGGTCGTGTTAAACCTGTTGGTATGTCTTCATCCTCTTCTACTTTTATTCATATGATTGAGATTAACCACGCAAGTTACGGAACTTGGGTACTTGATACTGGTTGTGGTTCTCATCTGTGTAATCATGTGCAGGGGCTCCGAAACATCGAACCCCTCGTAAAGGGTGAGGTGGACCTGCGTGTCGGGAATGGAGCACGAGTGGCTGCCGTCTCGAGGGGAACATATGTGATCCAGCTTCCTAGCGGATTTGAGTTATTTTTATATAATCGCTATTATGTACCCGTCTTTCCAAAAACATTATTTCGGTTTACGCACTTGACAAACTTGGTTTTTCATTTGTAATAGAGAATAATACTTGCATTTTCTCATTACACGATATGATTTATGGCAAGGCAGTCTCCATGAACGGAATTTATGTTTTAGATCAGACCACCGAAATATTACACGTAATGAATAAAAAGTTAAAGGTTGGTGACAAAGATCAAACGTATCTATGGCACTGCCGTATGGGACACATTAATGAGAAACGCGTAAAACAGCTCATCAAAAATGGAGCTATCTCGGCCTTTGATTTTCAATCATTTGGCACGTGTGAATCATGTCTCATCGGCAAGATGACTCGGATTTCCTTCAAAGGTGTTGGAATGCGCGCTGCTGACCTATTAGGACTCATACACACGGATGTATGTGGACCTATGTCAATCACCGCACGAGAAGGCTATAGGTATTTCATCACTTTCACGGACGATTTAAGTAGATATGGCTTTGTCTACTTAATGAAGCATAAAAGTGAATCCTTTGAGAAATTCAAAGAATACCAGAATAGGGTACAGAACCTACTGGGTAGAAAGATTAAAACACTACGTTCAGACCATGGTGGCGAGTATCTTTCTCACGAGTTTGATCAACACCTTAAAGATTGTGGGATTGCCTTACAGTTAACTCCACCTGGAACACCTCAGTTGAATGGTGTGTCCGAACGGAGAAATCGAACTCTACTTGATATGGTTCGATCCATGATGAGTCACACCGTGTTGCCTGACTCATTATGGGGTTATGCTCTTCTGTCAGCTGCTCTAATACTTAACCGAAGTCCGTCTAAAGCCGTTGACAAGACTTCATATGAACTATGGAAGGGAACGGTCCCTAACTTGTCCTTTATACGGGTTTGGGGCTGCGAGGCTTATGTCAAGTGGAGACACGAGGATAAGCTCGGCCCGCGATCGGTCAAGACATACTTTATAGGTTATCCTAAAGGAACACTTGGTCATTACTTTTATTCGCCAACCGAACAACGTGTTTTTGTTGCGGCTAGTGCGACATTCTTAGAGAAGGAATTTCTCGAGAATGCAAAGAGTGATAGAATCTTCGACCTGTCGGAGATTCCAGAACCAAATACCGAGCAAATATTGGAGGAACCAATTCCTTCAATCCCGGCTGCGGTGAATATTCCTGAGGAACCTAGGAGGTCGGGAAGAGTCTCTATTCCTCCGGACAGATACATTGGTATGGTCGAGGAACATGACATAGATGACGTTCTACTCTTAACGAGTAGTGAACCCGCAACCTATAAAGGTGCCATGACTAGTTCCGACTCAAAGCTATGGCTTGAGGCCATGCAATTCGAGATGGACTCTATGTATGAGAACAACGTATGGGATCTTGTTGACTTACCTGCTAAGGTTCGTCCCCTTCAATGCAAATGGCTTTACAAGATAAAGCATTCTGTGGAAGGTCAACAAGATATCTATAAAGCACGACTAGTTGCTAAAGGTTTCACCCAAGTGTCAGGTTTGCACTACGATGAAATTTTTGCACCCGTAGTCATGCTGCGTTCCATTCGGATAATCTTAGCGATTGCCGCTTTTCATGACTATGAAATTTGGCAAATGGATGTGAAAACCGCCTTCTTAAACGGTTTTTTGGAGGAAGAGTTGTACATGGTACAACCCGAAGGTTTCATCGATCCTTTACATCCTAAGAAAGTGTGCAAGCTTAAGCGTTCCATTTATGGACTTAAGTAAGCATCTCGGAGTTGGAATCATTGCTTCGACCAAGTGATTAAAGAAAATGGATTCACTCGATCGGTCGAGGAACCATGTCTTTATATCAAGTCGAGTGGGAGCAAGATTGTCTTCCTAATATTGTATGTCGATGACATACTCCTGATTGGGAATGATATACCTCTCTTAACTTCGGTGAAAGTATGGTTGAAAAACCATTTCCAGATGAAAGATCTGGGTGAGGCACAAAGAATTCTGGGCATCCGTATCTATCGAGATAGATCACGACGGATGTTATCTCTCAGTCAGGAGTCTTACATAGACAAAGTCCTAGAGAGATTCAGCATGACTAACTCCAAGAAGGGGTTTCTTCCTATGGCTCCAGGGGTGCACTTGAGCAAGTCTCAGGCACCAGAGACACCGGAAGAGAAAGAGCGCATGACACGGATTCCTTATGCCTCGGCTATAGGATCAATCATGTATGCCATGATATGCACACGTCCGGACGTGGCATATGCATTGAGTATGACAAGTCGATTCCAACAGCATCCAGGTGAATCACATTGGCTGGCTGTCAAGAACATTCTTAAGTACCTACGGAGGACTAAAGATTGGGCATTGACTTATGGAGGCACTCAAAAGCTATGCGCAACCGGTTACGCAGATGCTAGCTTCCAAACGGATCGAGATGACTCGAAATCTCGATGATTCGTTTTTACTCTTAATGGCGCTGCGATCACCGGAAGAGTTCCAAACAAATCTGTTACAAAGCAGATTCTACGACTGAGTCCGAGTACTATGCCGCGTCTGAAGCTACAAAGGAAGCGATATGGATGCGTCAATTCTTACATGGACTATCCGTAGTGCCTAGTTCGAATGACCCGATCACCATCTATTGCGACAATAGTGGTGCCATCTTCCAAGCTAAGGAGCCTAAGTCTAGCAACAAGTCTAGACATGTACAACGGAAAGCTCATCTAATCCGAGATTACGTGGAGCAAAAGGAAGTAGTGATAGAAAAGATTGCTACAGATGATAACATAGCAGATCCTCTCACTAAACCATTACGACAAGATAAGCATGAAGGGCACGTTAATTCCATGGGAATTAAACGTGTTCCTAAGTTGTAGTACTCTTTTATGGATTAGATTCATTCTCTTTTGTACTCTATACGACATCATCGTTTTGATATTTATATATATTTTGTTTTTCATGTGGTTTTGTACGACAATTTTGAACACCACAAAGTGAACTGAACAAACATTATATTTTGGTCCTTAATTGCCCACATGAGCTGATAACTCTAGCAATTATTTTGTGACGTTGGTTGATGGTGGGTTCAACGAGCCATAAGTCAAACGGTTGACTGACCAATCACATAGGCGAGTTATACGGATATCTCGTAGGACACAATTGTGACATCGACGTGGAGTCCTAAATGTTTTATAACATTCGGTGCCAGGTCGTGGATAGGACCTCCATGGTGATTCTAAGAGTCGATTCTTTTGACTATCGACTGTCTCTTGAGACTAAGGCAGATTTTGGGTGACTTTGGTTTCTTTCTCACGGTCATCCGTAACAGGGGGCCAAGTAGATTTCTTCTGGGTCATTTCATGCTGTGCTTAGATCGGAAGGAGTCGAGTTGAAGGAAATATTCAACCTTTATCAGGTACTCGATATTTCTCAGGGCCACTCGAGGAGTCAGAATCGAAATGCATGGCCATGCTCGGATACGGATTCGTTTTATCAGTTAAGTTACTCTCTAGTCGGGGAAACCACTCTTGATACAGAACGATTGTAAAATACGACCTTTGTGGATCCGGATCTGCAAATTGTTTTACATTGAGTGGGAGAAATTTTAAATGAATATGAGAATCGGTTATCGGACATACACTTGTACGGACAAGTGGGAGTTTGTTGGAGCTTGTGTCCTCCAGTTAGTGCGGATAACGTCATTGCACATACACTTGTACGGACAAGTGGGAGCTTGTTGGGGCTGGTGTCCTTAACAGTTAGTGCAAGGACTTATAAATCTCTAAAAGGATCAAAGGGCATACTTTTGGTATTATTATCAGTTGATCCACGTTTATCAATAACGATTGGCTTGCTAGATAAGTTTGACGTTATTGTCATACAGATGGCGGTGATCAACTGGTCCCTAAAAGTCACACCTATAGGATACGTTTGAGAGACGTGACAGTATGAAAATACAGTCATGTTGATGCCAATTTTGACTAAGCAGTTAGTCCGAGTTATTTGACTAGTAATTAGTCAAAATGTGATGTTGAGATATTATATTTAATACGGATTAAATAAAATGGGCTAAGGCGAATTAAACAGTTAATTCGTAAATTAAATATAAACGATTATATTTAATTAATGTATATTGAATAAATTATACAATATCGTCTTTGTCGGACATGTATTAATACTTCAACTAACCCGTGTTATTAGTTGATATTTTAATAGCCGATAACCGATGACGATTTATAATAAAAACCGCGTCATATACATTTTAGCGAGACGAGTCGGATCACGAGTTAAATGAGGAGAAAGTGGAAAGCCCACTCCCTCCTCTAGTGACCCGCGGACCGAGGCAACAAAAGGAGAGCCTTCTCTCCTTTTGAAACCTAATTCATTTTTACAACAAAATTAGGGTTTCAGAGCATTCTTCTCTGAAATTTCTAGATCTCACATCGAATAACCTCACAATAGCTCTCTCGATATTGCAAGTCAATTAGAGAGCATTTCTAGCACAAGGGCATAGTCTCAGACGGTCTTGGGTGCAACGATTAGGAGGGAATCTCTGTTGATTTCTGTACTTTACGCCGCACTACAAAGGACCCGAGGTTGATTCTTAATCTTTATCGTTTCATCGTTGTTTTTCGTTTATGACCATATTTCACATGTTAAATTTACGTTATAATCCTTAAATTTAAAGGGTCTTATACGGATATTACCCCACAGAAACTTCCACCAACCATCTCTAAAACTCTTGAATCTCCATCTCCTATACCCTATTCTACTCAAGTGGCCGACAACTACATTTGTGTAGATACCTAGTATCTGTTAAATCCCCAACAAACACTCCATGATTATCGGACTACAACATACTTAGGAATCGCTACGTTTGATCGACAGTTTGTATAACTATGCGTCGGAAAACTCAAAACGATTTCGAAAACAAAACATTTCAAAAGTACCTGAAGTGTTTTACGCACGACGACGGGGTCGCAATGACACTAACTAGAGTCAAAACCGACACCGGACCAAAAACCGACTCGAAATTCAAATCCTGACTCCAACAACGGGTCAAACCGAGTCAAACACAAAAAAAATCACAAAACTTCCATGCTAAGTATACACGGTATACTTGATTGTCAAGTATAACAATCATGACATCCAAAACCTAGGATAGAACAAACCATAAATCCAAATGCGTGATAGTGACAAGATAGCTCGAAGACCCGCGGATATGCTCGCGCCTCTTCGAGTAGCCTATACGGCCACGTCGCTCAAAACTCAAACAACCATAGAATCCTTTATAAATACCCCTCAAATGCCACCATTTGAAGATACGCGAGCGTACGCCCCCTCTTTTCTCCTTTAAAATTCTAGATCTCGACTTCCCGAGTCAACAAACGACACGTATTTTCGACCTACCGATCGAAAATACGAACCTTACACATTTTTTGGTACCATCATCGTGCATTAAATCACTTGACGGACCACTTCGACCAACTTTACCACCACCATTAATCCTCTTTTTCATGTTCTTTTATCTGTTTTTATGACCTCAAGATGCTAAAACAAGCATAACTTGGTCTAAAATACGGATTGAATGAGCCAAGACTGAGTTTTGACCTGAAGCAGAACCACTAGTCACAACTAGGTGGCTCACGCCTATTCTGGCTGCCCAGGTCAGAACTCAAATGTGTTTGAGTTCATTCTTTCCATTTTCATTTCTTATTTACAATCGGTTTTTACCGTTTAAAATCATTTTTATGATAAATATTTATAACCATAAATTATATTCACCCTTGGTTCCTTATACCATGACGGTTTAATCCATGTTTCGGTGATAATATTTGGTTAATTACATTTTAAAGGGTATTTTAAAGCCTTTTATTCATTTTTTTATAAAAACCGATTGTAAATAAGAAATGAAAATGGAAAGAATGAACTCAAACACATTTAAGTTCTGACCTGGGCAGCCTGCATTTACCCGTTTTATCAACTTTTGCATTCAACCAACCAAGATCGATCAGTAGAGGCCGTTACCGCGGGCGGGATTGGGTGTCCGATTAAAGGGCTTCCCAATACGTACCTTCACCTCTTACTCAAAAACTTTGGATAGTGGACGACCTTATCCAGGGCGAACGAGAAGTCATTCTAGTGATATGATGCTAAAGAGGGACGATTCCTTATCTTAAGTACCTATGTCAAGTACCGCTTTTTGCCTTGATTGACCTACGTATAAAGTGGACTCAAACAGTTTTCAGGCATCCAATAATTGCTTGATGGTGACTCCGAACATCTTTGTATCGTTTCGAGACTCTTATCGAGACGAAACCAACCGACTGATGAGTCATAATTATATACATATTTATGCCTCTCTTTAGTTACTTTTGATACGGTTTTCATGCTAGTTTATTTTAATTACATGCCTTTTATGTTAGAATATTGTTACTTCCGCTATTTGATGTTTAATGCAGGAATGATGCATTTTGAGGAGCAAAAGAATGAAATGGGCATCGCGGAATGGGCATGAAGGAATATACGAAGCATGGCACGAGAATCTAGAAGAATAAAGGAAGAGAAGTAAAGAAGACAACACGAAGAAAAGAGCTGAAACAGAGAGGATACTCGATCAAACCCGAGCAGGCTCGATCAACTGGGTATGTACTCGATCGAGTACACCCGACTCGATCGAGTACACTTTATTCTCATAATTTTCCGCAATTTCCTTAAGTCGGTTATGTTTTACTATAAATACCCAACTCGTACCCTTTGTTATTTTTACGCTTTATTTTACCTAGCTACATATTATTTTACCTTAGAACTCTCATGAACTCTTAGTTTAGTTTTATCATTATTGTTTCCGGATCTAAACACTCTTTAATTACGGTATTCTCTAATCCTTCTTTAGTTATTATTAATTCAAGTTCTATTTCATTCAATTTCTTGTTATACATCTTTAAATGCTTTCAATTATGTCTTCTATAATTATTATTGTTATTATTACCACTAGTATGCGTAGCTAATTTCATATTCTAGGGTGAAAGAGGATCTAGGTTGTTAGAAAAGGGGTCAACTAATGAATTGATTGTTAAATTGCTCTTGATTGTTTTCAATTGTTGTCTTACATCTAGTTAATTAATTACTGATCAGAATTGGTAAATTAGTCATTAAAACTAGGATTTTCACCGACCGGGTTAAGACTAATATAGGCCACGATAATTAAATTAGACTGACTTAATAATAGCGATCGCATGTTAAGTTTAGATCTAAAAAGACATTAGGATCGATCGATCATATGACTTTCAACAATATAAATTGTTCAATCAATGAATTAAATATCACCCTTGGATGACTACCTAGTGAACCCAATTGTAACACCCCCATATGGTCGGGGCCCTTCCTCTAGGCGATTCCCATCACATGGAGATGTCACAAGCCTTGGTTACCCAAGAGTGTAGTACGAACAATAAGTAAAGAAGTACTTTAGATTACACAAATAGTTAAGTTGTAAAGTTAAGTGACCATAAGTTAAGAGATATGAAAATCATCCCAATAGTACAACCAAATCGAATGGAGTTTAAATGTCAAAACTAAATAAGAACAAGTGGCGAAAATGAGGTAGACCGCTCCCAAGCCCGCTACTCAAATATGCGCACCTGTCGACACTGCTCCCCATATGGGCGGAAATCACCATATGGTTCATCACAGACATTCAAACCCAAGTGTTAGCCAATGATATAAGTATTCAATAATAAAAGGAAGATACACTAAATATACTAATTTAATGAGGCATATAAACATGATAAGTGTCCAACAACTCATCTCCTCCAACCGTGACCGGAACACGTCCACGACATCACCAATACCATCAATCAAGGTACTCGAAACACGTCCATGGTACCGGGCCTGAGTGCGACTCAAGTCCCCTGCCAGACGACATTCCTCACCGCATGAGTCCCTCCATAACCCAAGTACTCAATGTGCACATCCCCTTGGAGTGGGAAGCTCCAAGGGAGACTTGAGCGGAAGACGATTTCCCAACCACCTTTCGTATCCAAAACTATCATCAACCTTCTCCAACCATCTCTCAAGTCAACAATTCACCAACAACAAGAACAATTTACCAAACAAGCATGCCATTAAAATTCATACAATAACCAATTCCTACTCATAACTTCATTAATTCATTTCTCTTCTTCAATTGCTTATTAACATGTTATAATGCAAGATAATTAAAACTAGTCATTCAACATACTCATTCTTCCCAAAATCATCATGAGACCACAATATGTACCAAACCCTAATTATCCAAAACATGTTATAATGCAACTACTATGAAATAAATGTAATTAATGGTACTAAATGCACAATTAAACACTCATAACACCATAGCTAAGTAGGGAAACCCTACCTTGAGCTTATCTTCACAATTCCACAAGCTAATCCCTACAAATGCTCCTCAATTAAGCTTCCTACACATTAATTACTATAATCAATACTACAATCTATTATAATAAACATACTAATTAAACTGTTTAATTATTCCTCTTAAATTCTATAGCCTAATTAATTATGGTGTAGCAACTAACTAAGTAAAGTTATTAAGACAAGATTAAGGGATTAAAGTCTAGGTTAACTTACAATCAAAGGTTGATGAATAAATGCCAAGAATTCTCCTCTTGAAAGACTAGGGTTTTGAGAGGATTGAAGGTGGGTAATTTTAGACAGATAATTGGGGATGTAGAGAGTGGTGAATAGTGTTTAGAATGGAGTTTTGGTAGAGGAAATCTGAAGAGATAGGGTTATGAAAGCGACATCTCACCAATCATTTCCCGTATAAAACTCACTCGACCGGCACTCGGTCGAGTGGAATCCCACTCGATCGAGTGGGGGCTCCACTGGGTCGAGTGACCGGCTTTCCAGCCAGCCTACTGTATTGGAGTACTCGAACTTCCACTCGGTCGAGTGGAGCTACACTCGGCCGAGTGGGTTCTTTATTCGGTCAAGCTATAACTTAAATAAATACGAGGTATTACAATCTTCCCCGCTTCAAAGAACTTCATCCCCGAAGTTCATTCCCGACACTAGGTATGGGATATAACCCTCAAGGTGCAAGTGACGGGTCGGGGTAAATTATAAGACTAGTGTTGACCCAAAGATGAGATATGTGACTACATATACGAAAGGATTGAAGAGAGGAAACTTTATTAAAGGTACTTGCGTAGTACGCTCTACCCCTCTAGAAGCATGGTTACGACCTCGTAACCGACTCATACGTGCTCGAAAAGGTAGGGGTTACGTTTTTTCATATTGATGCTCGAAAAGGTGCAAAACAACTTTCTTATCCTAGGAGACTTACTTTGATTAAATCTGTGTTGATTACTTTACACAACTATTGGGCACGGATTTTTATCCTTCCAAAACATGTGCTCAATAAAATTGATGTTGTATATAGAGCTTTTCTGTGGCATGGCCAGGAATCTAAGGAGTCTCCTTCTCTGGTGTCCTGGAAGCAGATTTGCAAACCCAGGAGGTTTGGGATTAAAGAGCCTGCATCAGTGGAATGTTGCCTTACTAGGTAAATATGTTTGGTGGATAGAGATGAAGACTGATCATTTATGGGTGAAGAGGGTGCACTCCATTTATATAAAGAAAACTAACTGGGCTGATTATGAACCCACTCTCAGTACTAGCTGGGCATGGAGGAGGATCTGTGCACTTAAAAACCAACTAAAATCTTGGTTGTTTGATGATCAGTGGAGGCAATCAAATAGTGACTATACTGTCAAGCTGGGATATCATTGGCTTGTTGGTGATGGAACTGATGTTGCTTGGTACCCTTGGGTTAAAAACAGACTGATCTTGCCCAAGCATAACTTCTTTATCTGGTTGGTGGCTCAAAATCGCCTACTTACACTGGATAGATTATTACGGATGAACATTGCTCATTGTAACAGGTGTTTGCTTTGTGCTGATGATGAAGAAAACATTGATCACCTTTTTTTCCAGTGCTCTTTTAGCAAGCAGTGTTTGAGGTTGCTAGAAGACTGGTTACATATATGTTTACCCCTGCACGGGGTCATTGCTTGGTGGGTGCACCTCAGGGAACGCTCTCTTCTAATGAAACAGGTTGTGGCAGCAGCAATGGCGTAGATGATGTACTTAATTTGGCAATCTAGGAATTGGTGCAGGCTTGAATTTGTTCTCCCTCTCCCTGTTGTCTTGCTAAAACAGGTGAAGGACTCTTTGACAATTAATTTGAGAGGTAGCCATATTGTAATAGGATCAAGCAAAGCTAAGGAGTGGCTAAATAGAGTGTGTCCAAATTGTATCTAACTAAAGTCATGAATATCTCTAGTTACCACATTGTATGATGGGCTTGTTATTAATATATACACTTACCTTTCCCAAAAAAAAAAAAAAAAAATCATTTTTTCATATTCTCCTCGGCCTCCCATGTGGCCTCCTCCACAAGGTGATTGGACCACAATACTTTCACCAAGATTGTCTCACCATGTCTTGTCTTCCTGACCTTTTGGTCTAGGATTTCTTTGGGTGATTCTACATAAGTTAGTGCATCATCTAGCTCAATCATCTCGGCCTCAATCACATGAGACGGGTCGCTTACATACTTTCGTAGTTGGGATACGTGGAAAACATTGTGGAGGCGGTCCAGGCCGGGGGAAGTGCTAGACGGTAGGCTACTTCCCTGACTCTGTCTAATATTTCATACGCACCGATGAACTTTTGGCTCAATTTCCCTGTTTTGCCAAACCTCATTACCCCTCTCATGGGTGAGACCTTGAGTAATAATTTGTCCCCTACTCCAAAATCGATGTCACTTCTTCTCAAATCGACATAGCTCTTTTGCCTATCTTGTGCCGCTCTCATCTACTCACGGATAAAACGGACTTTATCAACCATGTCTTGGATCATTTGAGGTCCCAATAGCACGGCTTCGGTGCTATTGTCCCAACATATCGGGCTTCGACATTTCCTTCCATATAGAGCATCAAATGGTGCCATGCCAATGCTAACGTGGTAGCTATTGTTGTAGGAGAACTCAATCAAATGCAGCCTTTCTTCCCATGAACCCCCAAACTCTAGGACACAAGCCCTCAACATGTCTTCCAACGTTTGAATTGTCCTTTCCGTTTGTTCGTCCGTCGTGGGGTGGAAGGCCATACTCATTTTCAATTGAGTACCCAAGGAGCTTTGAAGCTCTTGCCAAAACCTAGAGATAAACCGCGAATCTCGATCCGAAACAACGTCTTTTGGAAATCCATGAAGCTTGACCACATACTTGCAATATGCATTAGCTAATTCTACCTTGCTCCAAGTGTCCTTCATTGGAATGAAGTGAGCCGACTTGGTTAGTCTATCCACGATAACCCAAATCAGATTATTCCCTTTTTGAGTCCTCGGTAAGCCCACTATAAAGTCCATGGAGATTGATTCCCATTTCTATACCGGCACATCCAAAGGTTGCACCTTCCCTTGTGGTCTCTTGTGCTCCACCTTTACTACTTTGGCAAGTCAAACACCTTGCCACAAACTCCGCTACCTCTCTTTTCATATTCGGCCACCAAAACGTTTTCTTGAGGTCCTTGTACAACTTGTCACCACCCAGGTGCACCGAATAGGGTGTGTTGTGGGCTTCATTCATAATCTTCTTCTTAAGTTCATCCTCATTCGGTAAACACCACCTCCCCTTGAACCTTAGACTCCCATCCATGTGCAACTCGAATCGGGAGGCTCTCCCTTTTCTAGTGCTCCCTTCCATTCTTGAATCTTCGTATCATTAGCTTGCCTTCTCCGGATTTCATCATATAACTCGGGCTCTAAGGTCAAATCACCGATTGCTTCCCCTTTCCGTATCACATGGATACCCATCTTGCTCACTTCTTCCTACAATCTTAGCATTGACAAGGCGGTACACAAGGAGTGCACCGACTTCCTACTCAAGGCATCGGCCACCATGTTAGCTTTCCCTTCATGGTAGAGTATTTCCATGTCATAATCCCCAATTAGCTCAATCCATCTCCTTTGCCTCATGTTCAACTCTTTTTTGGTGTAGATGTACGTCAAACATTTGTGGTCGGAAAACACCTTAAAGGTTGTTCCGTACAAGTAATGCCTCCAAATTTTCAATGCAAAAACAACGGCTCCCAATTCTAAGTCGTGAGTTGAGTAATTCTCCTCATGAGTCTTCAATTGTCTTGATGCATAGGCTATGACCCTACCATTTTGCATAAGCACACACCCCAAGCCATTCTTTGATGCATTAGTGTAAACCTCAAAATTCTCACTTCCTTCCGGCAAGGCTAAAACCGGGGCCGTGGTTAGGCGCTCCTTTAGAGTTAAGAAGGCCGTCTCCCAACTCCCGTCCCACTTGAAGCGGCTCTCCTTCTTCATTAGTGATGTCAAAGGTCTTGCAATCTTGGAGAAGTCTTTCACCAACCGACGATAGTACCCGACTAAACCTAAGAAGCTTCTAACCTCTGCTAAATTCTTGGGTGCTACCCACCTAGACTCGGCCTCAATCTTGGTGGGATCCACGACAACTCCTTCTATTGATATGATATGGCCCAAGAATGCCACTTTCTCTAGCCAAAACTCGCACTTACTAAGCTTTTCATAAAGTTGGTGCTCCCTCAAGGTTCGCAATACTATCCTTAGGTGCTCCTCATATTCCTCCTTGGTCTTGGAGTAGACCAAGATATCATCTATGAATACCACTACGAACTTATCCAAGTACGGACTAAACACCCGATTCATAAGATCCATGAAGGCGGCCCGTGCATTTGTTAGTAAAAACGGCATTACCACGAACTCATAATGTCCATATATTGACCTAAAAGCGGTCTTTGGGATGTCCTCATCTTTGATCTTCAATTGGTGATAGCCCGAACGTAGGTCAATTTTTGAAAACACTCCGGCTCCAATAAGTTGGTCAAACAAGTCATCAATCCTTGGTAAGGGGTATTTGTTTTTGACGGCAACATTGTTCAACTCTCTATAATCAATGCACAATCTCAACGTTCCATCCTTCTTCTTTACGAATAGAACCGGTGCTCCCCATGTTGAAATACTCGGTCTAATGTAACCTTTGTCCGCTAATTCCCAAAGTTGTTTCTTCAATTCTCCTAGCTCTTTCGGACCCATCCGATACGGTGCCTAAGAAATCGGTCCCGCACCCGGTTTCAAGTCCACTCCAAACTCCACTTCTCTTGGTGGAGGTAATCCGGGCAATTCCTCCGGAAACACATCCTCTAATTCTCCCACCACCGGTATATCTTTAGCTTGAGGTCTCTCCACACTAGTATCCCACACGTGGCATAAGATCATTGGGCACTTCTTCTTTAGGCAAGTCTTTAGGGTCATTACCGAAACTAGTTTCACCTTAGGCTTGACTAGGTAACCTTTGTATGACACCCTAGTACCCTTAGGTCCTTTCAACGCGATCTTCTTTTGATAACAATCTATGTTGGCTTTGTGTTTGCTTAACCAATCCATCCCTAGTATCACTTCAAACCCCTCTAGAGGGAACTCAAAAAGGTTTGCCGGAAAGTTGGTCTCATTCACTATAACCGGCACTTTTCTATGGGTTTTTGAACACAAGATTGACTCCCCCGAAGGTAAATATACGTTATCATTAGCTAGTTCTCCCTCCCCCAATCCTATGGTCGACGCATGCCTCTTAGATACGAAGGAATGGGTAGCCCCCGAGACGAATAAAACAAAAGAAGGATGAGAGTTAATAAGAAATATACTGGAGACGACGTGGCATCCTCCTCGGCGCTCTTCCTACCCATGGTAAAGAGCTTGCCACTCAACTTAGTTTCGCCTTGAATCGTACTCGCCTATTGAGTAGGCCTACTTCCCGAGGCGTTGCCTCCCGCAAAGCTTTTCGCTCGAGATGGAGCTCCCCGGTTGATGTTTCCTCGAGCATTGCCGCCGTTGAAGTTGGAGTTGGCATTTCTTGGGTTTCCCCACACTCCCGAGCCTCTATTGTTAGTCCCACTTTCTGAGGGAGTGAAGTAGGAGCCTCCTTGACCGAACCTTCGGTTGGGCCCCCTTTGACTTCTTGTGCATTCCATCTTTTTGTGACCCAAGCCACCACAGTTATAGCATCGGGGTCCTCCTCCTTCACTCAAGGCTCTCCCGCCGTAGCCGCCCGTCTTTCCATAGCCACTTGTAGGTGCTCCTCCTGAATAGGATCTAGGTTGGTTGAAATTATTCTTCTTGGGTTGATACCCTCCTTCACCTTCATTCTTCCTTTTTTTCCCCGGATATCTCCTTAGCATCCTTGATGACACCGAGTAGCCTTTCCGCGTTACTGGCCCTAGCATAGACTTCTTTCAGGCTCGACAAATATCCAGGTGGGAGCTTCTCCAAGAGCTTGACGGTCAATCCTCCCTCAAACTTGAGAGACAAATGAGATTGGCTAAGGTGAAGGTCCTCCACGTAAGTAGCGAGTTCACAAAATCGGATGTAGTAGTGTTGTACGGTCATAGCATCGGTCATAGCATCGGTCATAGCAAACCGGTCGAATTCCGCTCGAAGCTTGCACCTCACGTGTTCGGGGATGAACTCATTCCTCATCTCTACCATGAAGTCGGCCCAAGGGATGGCAGCCTCGCCCCTCTCTTCATAGAAGTTCCCCATGGCTTCCCGCTCCTTGTACCACCAACCTCCCGCAAGTCCTCCCAAGTAGAAGGCGGCTTGCTCCGCCTTCAGCTCTTCCGGGAACCTCACCACTTCGAACACATTCTCCATTTCCCTTACCCAATCGCTAAAGAGGCAAGGTTCTCCCACTCCATGGTACTTGGTGGGCCGGTGGCGTGAGATGGTGCTGCTCACGGCCGAGGCATCCATTGCCGCATCTCTCTCTCTCTCTCTCTCTCTCTCTCTCTCTCTCTCTCTCTCTCTCTCTCTCTCTCTCTCTCTCTCTCTCTCTCTCTCTCGTGACATTCCTAAGAGCTTTGGTGAGAGCCTCATTTTGATCAATGAGTCGCTTCATTTCCTCCTCGGACACGTGAGGCGGTGGCGAAGGTGTCCTTGCACGGGGTCTTGGCATAATGTCTCTTCAATAAGCATATTAAACGTCAATACATGCCTCAAAACATGAGCCGATGGGTATTGACCACTATATGGGTCCACTCGGTTGAGTGAGGAATGTCACTCGGTCGAGTAGTGAGCCTACTCGGTCGAGTGGTGTCCCACTCGGTCGTGTCTCAACAAACAGAAGGTTTCTAAAAAATCCCATAGGTCCACTCAATTGAGTGGTCTTACAGCTCGATCGAGTGCAATATACTCGGTCGAGTGAATCCTTCACTCGGTCGAGTGTCACAACAATCATAATGTTTCTAGAATTCTCCAACAAACCACTCGGTCGAGTGGCCATAATACTCGGTCGAGTAGGACACACTCGATCGAGTGAAACCTTCACTCGGTCAAGTGTGCTAACTTACAAGAGTCCTTTGGGTTCTGGAAAGGCATACACTCGGTCAAGTGGGAGGGGCACTCGGTCGAGTGCTATCTAGTCGGCCGAGTTTCTCTCCTCACTTGGCCGAGCACAACTCATAAAGCCTATCTATTCATTCTAACTCACACAAGTCCACACATAACCCTATTCACATATTCCTATACTCAAGCACAGAAGATAATATAGACATAGGCACAACATGTGACACACGTATGACGATACTTAACACGGATACTTACTCTTATACATCCCACATATCTTTCTCAAAAAGTCTACCATTATTGAGCATATTATCATGTAGGACATCACCAAGCATACAAAAATTCCACCACATCAGGCAAGAAGTATGCAACAATCACATGTACCAAACACATCCCATTACCCACGCGTAGTGACTGACCCGAGTCAAGAGGGCAAGTACCCAACCTTGAGACGTCTCCCAAGCTTGTCACAAACTCTCTAAAACTCAAACCGGGTTCATTTTAATTTTGACTCTGTTGGAATATGTGTCCTCCGACAATAATGCGATCACAACTGTCGATCATGATGATCACATGTTTAAGTCTCATTTTAAGAATACATGTGGGATGTAATATTTTACAGTCAACTGGTCCACACATATCGGTAATGATTGGCTGACTAGCGTTTGACATTACTGTCGTGCGACAGTGGTGATCGGTTGATCCCCTTAGGTCATACCTAAAGGGTAACACTCTTAATTGAATATTTAATTGGTCGTATGACGATACGAGTCAATTAAATTGCTTAAAATTGACGGACGATTTTGGGAGTAATATTTACGTGTCTCGTTGTAATTTGATTAAATTAGACATGGTCTAAGTAATCAAATTGTTTTATTGCTTAGATGAAATTATTGTTTGCGGAAACAATTGAACTGAATGAATAATTTATTATAAATACAAGATGTTGTAAATTATAATTGGTAAAATATTTTTGGTACAAGTGATTATGAATTACTAAGTCGATTTTGTACATGACGTATTTTATTAATATGTTGATTTTTAATACGTTAAAAATACATGACAATTTTACATGTCTTGTGACATGTGACAAATTGAGAAATTGACAAAGATAAAATGGAATCCATTTTATCTAATATGGACCGAAAAATTGGAGGGAGTATGGTGTTTAAATTATGTTTAATTAATTGAGTGGAAACAACATGATTACACTACCAACACCTAGCCTTGCATGCCTATATTCTTGATTAGAGAATCAAGCCCATGCATTGGCTCCCCAATCCCTCCTTCCACCGGTTTTTGAAAGACCAAATAGAGAGTTTTTCTCTATTATTATTCATTCACAATTCATATGATATTTCTAGTGTAAGAAATTAAAAACTCTCGAAGAAAAACTAGAGAAATAAAAACTCCAAATATCTTCCTCTCTTGGCCGAAATACAAGAGATAAAAACATTAGTTTTGGGTCAATTTTATTAAGATTAATATTGTTCTAGTATAAATAATATTAGTCTTTTAGGAGGTTATCTTGGGTATAATTCCTTGGAAGAGATTCTATCCTTGAATCTTTGTTCATCCATTTTAGGAGAGCTCAAGAACAAGTAAGAAGGAGATCTTACTTGTGCCCTTTGATCCGAAATCTAAATGTAAGGATGACGATTTCTTCTCTATATTTTACTTATGTTTGCATGCATAAGATCTATTTAATTTTATGACTAAATTAAATTGGAACATATAAGAATATGTTGAGTATAATGAGATATAGATTATTAACAAGCGGTATCATGAGCCTTAGGTTGTTTGCATGCAAATCGGTTATAGTTTTTCCGAGTTATACGATTAACAAATAAAACTTATAAATTTGTGTTTATTATGATATATCATGAAATCAATTATGCATGTTAAAGTTTCTAATCTTAAAATGTGATATTTTGGTTAATTTATGGATTTTTATTGTTCATTTTATATAATAATGGCATTAAAAATGTGATTTTATGATAAAAATGTCATTTTTGGACTAAAATTAGCGAAACTTCGATTTTTCAAGTGGTTTTTGGATATGTTTTCACATATATTATATTTAGATGACCTGTAAATGTTCATAATTTTATGAGTTCTTATGCTCGAAATATGGATTTTTCATGATAAAAATCGAATTTAAATGAAAAATAGGTTAATATGAGTAATATTTCGAATCTGGTCATTGAAATTTAGTATGTTGTCACATGCAATTTTATAAGATGCGTGTAAAATAATTGGATATAATGAAGTCTTTATGCATGATTTATGAATTTTTGATGAAAAATAACATAAATAGTGACTTTAATTAGTGAAAATTGCTAAAACATACTTCATGACTAAGGAAAAACGTCACATGTTGCATTTTATCATATATTCCAGATCTAAAAGTGAAAAGTTAATAAATATAATTTTTCTCATATTTTTATGGTTGTTATTGATAAATCCGATAAACCGCCACATAGTTTTTCCTTGATAATTTTTGAAATTTTAACCTAAGTTTTTTGAATATTATGAGTGTCATGGTATTTTTCCAGAATGTTCATGAGTTTAAATTTCAAATTTTGAATTTATTTGAAATGTTTATGATTTATTTGAAGTTTATGGCTTTTATTGTAATTTTAAGTCCTTTTATGAACAATTTTAAGAAATATAAGTTAATTATAGTCAATATGTTAGTGGAGACTAATTTTGAGTCCTAAGATAGTTAGGGTAATTAACTAATACATAAATGTGATTTTATGTAATTTATTGTGATTTTAAAAGGTTGAATCACGCAAATCCGTTAAAACCGTTTAATATACGATATTGGCTTCTTAAAGGCGATTTAGCATAAAATTGGGCATGTTCATACATATTATAATGCTGCATTTTATTTATGATTGTCATAATTTTATTTTATGTAATTTTTGAATTATGTAATTTTACTTAGTATGGCCTTAGTTTTTTAATTGGTATTACCCGAAATATATGGGAATATCGATTCGATTGTAATTTATTGTAATCTCGTATCACCGTTTTGTAATTTAATAGATTTATTTTTATTTTAATTACAAATGTATAATAGGAAATTATGTAATTTGTTATGTAATTTATTTATTCCGGAGATCCTTGAAGACGGCGTCACTCGAGAAGGCGATCCATTAAAGACGGTGTTACCTCGAGATGCGTGCCAAAACCGAAGTTAAAGGGACCAATGGAGTTGGTTTCCGAATTTGTAATAGTTTCTTAGATTTACTATTTTAGGGAGGTCATACTAGGATTTAACTTATGCTTTGCATTTTATTTATATGTCGCATGCATCGCTAAATCGCCATAACTAAAACATGCATTATCATTTTAATCGAGTTTATCGACCGTGTCAATTACAATTATCGTAGTTCACCGCTTTAGTTCACTTAAAACGTGATAGATAATAAATTGACATGACCTCTCGCTAAAATAAACAATTGAGACATAACCTTACCAAAAAGTAGAAACCATGAAAACCTATTTCGTGAGGGAGTGCACTCGGCCACACCGGGGTACAAACCTTGTTACGTAGGAGAAGTGGGTGATAAATGTCTATCCACCGAATTTATATTAATGAGGGGTATTTCGGCACACCGTGCCCTAAGTTGATATGAGTTTGGATCATGGACACATTTATTCGAAATTTGGGTTGAACTCAACTAAAGTATTCACGACGATTTCCGGATGTGTTTCGGGCTAGAGATAAATATTAATGTAATTTTATCGACCAAGAGTTCTAAAAGTAGAATCGATTAAAAGGTTAATCCACCGAGTTATGTTAATAAAGGGTATTTCGGCACACCGTGCCCTAAGTTAATATGAATTTGGGTCTTGGAATCATTTATTATAGTTGGGTAGAGGTCACTATATAAATGTTCATATCTTGTTAATTTATTTACAAGTATGATATTAAAAAGACAAATGTTAATATTTCCTTTTCCTCCATACTTGTAGTTCATTACAATGAATCCATCAAACGCTACTACACCGATAACTATTGAGTCTTGCCACAATGTTTTTGACGACGTTTGCTTCAACAATGATTTCGACACTACTAGAGAACTTCATTTTGGGATTGGTTCGGATGGAAACCTAAACTTCATCACTTCTTCTACACCTCCTACAAGATCTCTTGTGAGCCGGTCTCAGGAAGACCGCCTCATAAAATCTATAGGATCTTTGTCCTTGGAAGATAAAGATGCCAAAATTAGTGGGAGCTCAAGCAATCAAGTTCTTGCTTCAAAGGGCAAAAGGTTCAAGAAGAAGGGAAAAAAAGGGAAAAACTTCAAGCAAGTTGAAGATGAGTGCCATTATTGCTATGGCATGGGACATTGGCTTAGGAATTGTCCCGTATATTTGCGAAATATAAGGGAAGGAATCATCGTTCCAAAAGGTAAAATTCCTAAGGAAATTTATGTTATTGATATAAATTATACTTCCACTACGAAATGGGTACTGGATACCGGTTGTGGTTCTCACCTTTATAATCATTTACAGGGTTTTAAGAGACGTGAAGAGGCTTAGCAAAGGAGATGTGGATCTACGCCTTGGAAATGGAGCTCGAGTAGCGGCCGAATCCAAAGGAACTTATGTATTAGCTTTTCCTAATGGATTTGAGTTGTATTTACATAATTGTTTTTATGTGCCTACACTCTCTAAAAACATTATTTCTATCGCTATGTTAGACATGGACGGATTTTGTTTTGTCATTAAGAACAATCGTTGTACTATTTCGAGGAACGACTTGGTTATAGGCCAAGCTTCTTCCATTAATGGCATTTACATTTTAGAAACCTCGAATCCGACTAATGATATATATAACATTCAATCAAAGAAACTCAAATCAAGTGACCCAAATGAATCATTCATTTGGCATTGTCGATTAGGTCACATAAACGAGAATCGCATCAAAAGATTAATTTCTACTAATGTGATTACACCATTTGTGTTTCAATCATATGGAACATGCGAATATTGCCTTCTTGGCAAAATGACTCGAAATCCTTTTAGTGGTAAAGGGACACGGGCAAGTGAACTATTGGGACTCATACATACCAATGTATGTGGACCAATGAGTATCACCGCTCATGGAAATTATGACTACTTCATAACCTTCACTGATGACTTGAGTAGATATGGGTATATCTATTTAATGAAGCATAAAAGTGAAGCTTTTGAGAAATTCAAGGAGTTTCAAAACGAATTAGAGAACCAATTGAACAAAAGGATAAAGGCACTACGATCCGATCGTGGTGGAGAATATCTTAGCCTTGAATTCGATTCACACTTGAAAGGTTGTGGTATTATATCACAACTTACTCCACCCGGAACACCACAACTCAATGGTGTTTCCGAAAGGAGAAATCGAACCCTACTTGATATGGTTCGATCCATGATGAGTCAAACCGAGTTACCGAACTCGTTTTGGGGATTTGCGATTCAAACCGCAATAAAATCTTTGAACGTAAGTCCAACCAAAGCAACTGAAAAGACTCCATATGAGATATGGAGAGGAAAGGTTCCAGTTCTATCCCATATGAAAATTTGGGGTTGTGATGTTTATGTCAAAATTAAAAATGACAATAAGTTGGCACCACGATCCGAAAAATGCATTTTTGTAGGTTATCCCATGGCCTCACGAGGCTATTACTTCTATAAGCCTCAAGAAAACAAAGTGTTTGTGTCTCGAGAAGCTGTCTTCCTAGAAAGTGATTTTATTTCTAGGGGACAGAGTGGGAGAAATTTTGAACTTGATGAAGTTCAAGAGCTACAAACCGAGGTAGAGACGCAAGAAGATGTTCCTTCGTCGTCTAGCGCGGTTGTCCCTCCTCCTCTTAGAAGAACGGGCTGAGTTATTCGCCATCCCGATCGATATGTGGGACTTATCGAAGAAGATGGAACACTTGATGTGTTGCTTTTGGAAAGTGACGAGCCCGCCACCTACAAGGCCGCAATCTCTAGTCCTAATTCCTCCTTATGGCTTGAAGCCATAAAGTCCGAAATGGATTCTATGCATGAAAACCAAGTTTGGAACTTGGTAGATTTGCCTAAAGGGGCAAGACCTCTTCAATGCAAATGGATTTTCAAAGTCAAGAATGGCATAGAAGGACATGATGATGTCTACAAAGCTAGGCTAGTGACAAAAGGATTTACCCAAGTCCAAGGTCTCCATTATGATGAGACCTTTGCCCCCGTAGCCATGCTAAGATCCATACGGATTTTGTTAGCGATTGCCGCATTTCATGATTATGAAATATGGCAAATGGATGTCAAAACCGCTTTTCTAAATAGGCATTTAGAAGAGGAAGTGTACATGATACAACCCGAAGGTTTTGTTGATTCTAAGAATCCTAACAAAGTGTGCAAACTTAAGAGATCCATTTATGGTCTTAAGCAAGCATCTAGAAGTTGGAATCATCGATTCGATCATGTTATAAAAAAGAATGGTTTCACTCGAAGTGTTGAGGAACCATGTTTATACATGAAATTTAGTGGGAGCAATGTTGTGTTCCTAATCTTGTATGTCAATGACATACTACTCATTGGAAATGATATTCCGATGTTGTCTTCTATTAAAAAGTGGTTAGGTAACCACTTCCAAATGAAGGATTTAGGAGAGGCACAACGCATATTAGGTATCCGGATCCATAGAGATAGATCCAAGAGGATATTGGCACTAAGTCAAGAGTCTTATGTTGATAAGATTCTTCGACGGTTCAGCATGGACAAATAAAAAAGGGGATTGGTACCTATGGTAACTGGGACCATATTGAGCAAGTCTCAATCTCCCTCCGAACCCCATGATGTTGAACGCATGAAGTTGATCCCTTATGCTTCTGTTGTTGGATCAATCATGTACGCCATGATATGCACACGTCCTGATGTCTCGTATGCCTTGAGCATGACGAGTAGATATCAAGGAAATCCAGGTGAGAGTCACTGGATAGCCGTCAAGAATATCCTAAAGTACTTGAGAAGGACTAAGGATTCTATCTTAGTGTTTGGAGGAGACACCGAGATCCGTGTTAATGGTTACACAGACTCAAGTTTCCAAACGGATAGAGATGACATGAAATCACAAGCTGGTTTCGTTTTCATGCTCAATGGTGGTGCCGTTAGCTAGAGAAGCTTCAAGGAAGGCTGGATCGTGGATTCAACAACGGAGGTGAGTACATTGCGGATCGGAAGCGCCAAGGAAGCTCTGTGTGGATCGAGCAATTCACGGAAGGTCTAAGAGTAGTACCTACCGCCAATGATCCCATCACTCTCTATTGTGATAATAGTGGGACGATCTTCCAAGCTAAAGAGCCTAAGTCTAGTAATAGATCTAGACATGTACTTAGAAAATATCATGTAATTAGAGATTTCATTGAAAGAAAGGAAATTGCGATATGTAAGGTTGGGACGGATGACAACATAGCCGATCCGCTCACCAAGCCTTTATCGCAGGCCAAACATGATGGACATGTTGCGTCCATGGGACTTAAATGTGTACCAAGTTTTTGTTAGATTTTGAAATGAAATAAAAGTGTTGTTTTTGTTCATGTTCATAATCACATTTGTCTTTTATCTTTTCTTTATACATTGTTACATCCAAACGGGTTGTAGTGACAAATTGAACCCCGTTAAAGTGAACACAGATTAACATAGTATTCGCCCATAGTCACTTGCATGAGGTGACGTCTCGAAGTGACTAAAGTGTGATGCGATTGATGGCAAGTTCAAGTGTCATGAAGTCATGTGAGATGATTAGTCGATCACATAGGCAGACAGTTAGGAACACTTTGTCGGGCCTTATGACCGCTTATAGAGTTCTGGCAAATTTATATAGCCTGGTCGTGGCGAGAGCTACTATAGTATTCTAATGAGTCGATTCTTTTGACTAAAGACTGTTCGCCTAAGATGGCACGGTTTCAGATTAACTTTGATTTGTGTTACTACGACCTTCGTAAATGGGGTCAAATGGGCATATTTTGGGTTATGATGGGTGTGGCTAGTCGAAGGGAATGAGTGCGATAGAAATTGTCCACCCCTAGTCAGGGTTATAACAATGTCTCAGGGCCACTCGAGGAGTAATGAACTGGAAATGCGTGGCCACGCTCGGAAGGTATCCATGGTGGATGGTTCCGGTCAATCAGTTGTTCTCCAGATCGAGGAAACCACTCTCGATATGATCACTTGCAAGTACGACCTGAAAGACACCTTGCATTGAGTGGGAGATAGTAATAGGACAAGAGAATTGGTGACGCACACTTGTCGAGGACAAGTGGGAGATTGTTGGAATATGTGTCCTCCGACAATAATGTGATCACAACTGTCGATCATGATGATCACATGTTTAAGTCTCATTTTAAGAATACATGTGGGATGTAATATTTTACAGTCAACTGGTCCACACATATCGGTAATGATTGGCTGACTAGAGTTTGACATTACTGTCGTGCGACGGTGGTGATCAGTTGATCCCCTTAGGTCATACCTAAAGGGTAACACTCTTAATTTAATATTTAATTAGTCGTATGATGATACGAGTCAATTAAATTGCTTAAAATTGACGGACGATTTTGGGAGTAATATTTACGTGTCTCGTTGTAATTTGATTAAATTAGACACGGTCTAAGTAATCGAATTGTTTTATTGCTTAGATGAAATTATTGTTTGCGGAAACAATTGAACTGAATGAATAATTTATTATAAATACAAGATGTTGTAAATTATAATTGGTAAAACATTTTTGGTACAAGTGATTATGAATTACTAAGTCGATTTTGTACATGACGTATTTTATTAATACGTTGATTTTTAATACGTTAAAAATACATGACAATTTTACATGTCTTGTGACATGTGACAAATTGAGAAATTGACAAAGATAAAATGGAATCCATTTTATCTAATATGGACCTGGTGTTTAAATTATGTTTAATTAATTGAGTGGAAACAACATAATTACACTACCAACACCTAGCCTTGCATGCCTATATTCTTGATTAGAGAATCAAGCCCATGCATTGGCTCCCCAATCCCTCCTTCCACCGGTTTTTGAAAGACCAAATAGAGAGTTTTTCTCTATTATTATTCATTCACAATTCATATGATATTTCTAGTGTAAGAAATTAAAAACTCTCGAAGAAAAACTAGAGAAATAAAAACTCCAAATATCTTCCTCTCTTGGCCGAAATACAAGAGATAAAAACATTAGTTTTGGGTCAATTTTATTAAGATTAATATTGTTCTAGTATAAATAATATTAGTCTTGTAGGAGGTTATGTTGGGTATAATTTCTTGGGAGAGATTCTATCCTTGAATCTTTGTTCATCCATTTTAGGAGAGCTCAAGAACAAGTAAGAAGGAGATCTTACTTGTGCCCTTTGATCCGAAATCTCAATGTAAGGATGATGATTTCTTCTCTATATTTTACTTATGTTTGCATGCATAAGATCTAATTAATTTTATGACTAAATTAAATTGGAACATATAAGAATATGTTGAGTATAATGCGATATAGATTATTAACATACTCACCCTAGTTCATTGGTACATTGGTTAGGCTCCAAAACCGTCGCTCTGATACCACTTTGTAACACCCCCATATGATCGAGACCCTTCCTTTAGGCAATTCCCGTCACATGGAGATGTCACAAGCCTTGGTTACCCAAGAGTGTAGTGCAAACAAGAAGTAAAGAAGTACTTTAGATTACATAAATAGTTAAGTTGTAAAGTTAAGTGACCACAAGTTAAGAGATATGAAAATCATCCCAATAGTACAACCAAATCGAATGGAGTTTAAATGTCAAAACTAAATAAGAACAAGTGGCGACAACGAGGTAGACCGCTCCCAAGCCCGCTACTCAAATATGCGCACCTGTCGACACTGCTCCCCATATGGGCATAAATCACCATATGGTTCATCATATACAATTCAAACCCAAGTGTTAGCCAATGATATAAGTGTTCAATAATAAAAGGAAGATGCACTAAACATACTAATTTAATGAGGCATGTAAACATGATAAGTGTCCAACAACTCATCTCCTCCAACCGTGACCGGAACACGTCCACGATATCACCAATACCATCAATCAAGGTACTCGGAACACGTCTGTGGTACTGGACCCGAGTGCGACTCGAGTCCCCTGCCAGACGACATGCCTCACCGCATGAGTCCCTCCATAACCCAAGTACTCAATGTGCACATCCCCTTAGAGTGGGAAGCTCCAAGGGAGACTTGAGCGGAAGACGGTTTTCCAACCGCCTTCCGTCTCCAAAACTATCATCAACCTTCTCCAACCATCTCTCAAGTCAACAATTCACCAACAACAAGAACAATTAACCAAACAAGCATGCCATTAAAATTCGAACAACAACCAATTCATACTCATAACTTCATTAATTCATTTCTCTTCTTTCAATTGCTTATTAACATGTTATAATGCAAGATAATTAATACTATAGTCATTCAACATACTCATTCTTCCCAAAATCATCATGAGACCACAATATGTACCAAACCCTAATTATCTAAAACATGTTATAATGCAACTACTATGAAATAAATGTAATTAATGGTACTAAATGCACAATTAAACACTCATAACACCATAGCTAAGTAGGGAAACCCTACCTTGAGCTTATCTTCACAATTCCACAAGCTAATCCCTAGAAATGCTCCTCAATGAAGCTTCATACACATATTAATTACTATAATCAATACTACAATCTGTTATAATAAACATACTAATTAAACCCTTTAATTATTCCTCTTAAATTCTATAGCCTAATTAATTATGGTGTAACAACTAACTAAGTAAAGTTATTAAGACTAGATTAAGGGATTAAAGTCTAGGTTAACTTACAATCAAAGGTGGATGAACAAATGGCAAGAATTCTCCTCTTGAAAGACTAGGGTTTTGAGAGGATTCAAGGTGGGTAATTTTAGAGAGATAATTAGGGGATGTAGAGAGTGGTGAATAGTGTTTAGGATGGGGTTTTGTTGGGGTTTTGGTGGGGGAAATTTGAAGAGATAGGGTTATGAAAGCGACATCTGACCAAACATTTCCCGTATAAAACTCACTCGACCGACACTCGGTCGAGTGGAAGCCCACTCGATCGAGTGGGGGCTCCACTCGGTCGAGTGGATGTTCACTCGGTCGAGTGACCGACTTTCCAGGCTTTCCAGCCTACTGTATTGGAGTACTCGGTCTCCACTCGGTCGAGTGGAACTACACTCGGCCGAGTGGGTTCTTTATTCTGTCAAGCTATAACTTAAATAAATACGAGGTATTACACCAATCTGTAGACTCTTTAATTTTATTGAATTTGTCTTTATTTACATCGCAATTAGTTTAGAAATCAAACAAACAAAAAACCCATAAAATTGTTACCTTTAAGACGAACTTAAATAAAACAAACTAGATTAATTAACTCGCCTCCTTGTGGATTCAACCCTTTCTTACTGCTAGCTACTAGTTAGTTGAGAATAAGATTAATTTTGATAGGCCAACGACTGAAAACAACCTTATCACCGATTTTAAGCGATCTGGTCGAAAGCATTTAATATGTCGTCGAGCGTGGCTTTCAAATTGCTTCACGTCCACAGATAGGCCTGGCGTGTAGGTGGGCCCATGTCCACAATTTGAAACCCCCTTCTTACCTTAAACCTCAATTGCAAACTCACTTAGAAGCAACACCGAGCCCAATAACCTCGGTTTCGTCTCTGTTTTTGTTACAAGTACCAGATCGCGGCGTGATCGGTGTAGATGATCACTTTGATCCCTAAACTTTAAGAACAAAATTACTCAAGCGCATACACTACCGCCAAGAACTCCTTCTTGGTCGTAGTGTAATTCCTTTGTGCTTCATTTAGGAGGATGGATGCATATTGAATCACATTGGGAACTCTTCCTTCTCGTTGACCAAGGACCGCTCATAGAGCATTGTCACTTGGGTCGCACATTATCTCAAAAGGCAAATCCCAATTTGGTGCCCTTATGATTGAAGCGGAAACAAACTTCCATTTTAAAGTGTCAAACGCCTTCTTGTGCTCATCATCAATAACAGAGTCCACGTTCTTGTGCAAATGCTTGGATAGAGGTAGAGCAATTTTGGAAAAGTCTTGAATAAATCTCTTATAGTAGCCCGCATGACCTAAGAAAGATCTAATGCCACGCACATTAGTAGGAGAGGGTATTAATTGAATAACATCAATCTTTGCCCTATCGACTTCAATCCCTCGTTTTGACACAACAAACCCCAAGACAATATCATTCCCCACCATAAAATGACATTTCTCCGAGTTTAAAACTAGGTAAGAGTCAATCCATCTGTTGAGGACGAGGGAAAGGTGATTAAGATAAGAATCAAAGGAGTCTCCATGGATTGAGAAATCGTCCATAAAATCTACTGAGCTTTTCAACAAATTTCGAGAAAATGCTAATCAAACATCTTTGTAAAGTCCCAGTTGCATTATTACATAATAAAATGGTATTTTGATACTTTTGTTAGAGCATGTTAGACTTATTTTTTCTAACTGTTTTTAAAAAAAGAAAACACACAGATTGGCTAAATACAAAGTTATTCAAATATTAAAAATAAGAAATCCCTCTCTCTTTCTAGGGTTTCCTATGAAAGTTTCTTCTTGGCTAAGTCTTTGTTAAATCCTTCTTGTTCGGGGCTGCTATTCTCGTCTTGGTACGTGGATTGTTCTTACTGTGTGTCTCTTCTTGGATTTCCAGGTAAAGTTTATTTGCTTCTAGTTCTTTGTTAAGTTTGCGTGGGTTTGTGAGTCGATTTTGGTCTCGTTATTCGTTGCTAGCTAATGAGATAAGATGGCGAGGTTCTTTCGAATCGAATTAAGACATATTAGAGTCGCCACCAAGTTTTTTGGGAACTTGGAACCATTCAAGTCAACTTTACACCTTTCATCGAAAAGCATAAAGCCAATCGACTACGAGTGATTAAAGATAAAGACTTGTACCCTATATCACTCGATTTGAATGACTCTCGTAATCCAATGGTATTTAGACGGATCCACAAACCATAGATCTTGAGTAAGGGGTGAGGGTACGTGTTGGGAAGCCCATAAGGACACCCAACCCCGCCCGTCGATAACGGCCTCTACTAAGTCAAGTGTCGGATTTCAAACAAGGTCATAGCTACTACGATGTATGATATGCAAACGTTGTTTTAACCCTATCATGTGACAACAATTTCTATGTCGTTTTAGATGCAACTAAACTAACTTTGTCAAAGTTGTAATTTAGCATGTGGGTTGATTGATCTAACAACATTCAAACGAAAGCAAACAAGGCTTGATGGGGAATGGGGGAGCCGTTGGGATCTACCTATTACAAACCAGGCATTTCATGCCGACGCAACAACAAATTAAAGATACAACTCGATCTAAATACAATTGCTACATACAAAACAATACACAACAACACACACGGCCGTTTGGCCTAGAAAACCGTGCATATGAGGGGTGGCCCACGGCTCACATGACCCACGGCCTTGGGTCACTCCTCGTAATGCGTGCTCGCACTTAATCTCATCGAATTAGACATAGGGCTACGCACCAAAGCATGCATTAGCATAAACCGGGCCATGTTGCTTTAGACAACATGCGGTTTACTACGCTCCTACAAGCATTGGGGAACAACCGTCTAACCAAACAAGACCAAGGTTTTTGAAGAGGTTTTGACTCAAAAGAAGAAAACTAACTCGAAAATTACAACTCGATAAACCAACGATAAATTACAAACAATGAAACAACGAGAAAACAAACGGTATAAAAACAAAACGAGAAAGGTAAAGAAAACGGCCACCTCACGGCCCAAACCAACGGCCACCCTCACGGCCAAGACAAGGCCAACCTAGTCCCTAAGTTAGGTTCATTAGTTAGATCGAATGATTGCGAAACGGATTAGAAAACGAGTTAGAAAACAAGTTGATTGATTGTCGCGCAAAGGCGTATTTCACACGGCCTAAAGGGTCCAATCAGGTCAGATATCATAAGATTAACGCTTACTCGTCGAGTGTTAATAGGAAGGTGCTAATCACGCACTCCTATGCTAGCGAGAAATCAGGTGATAAGAAAGATGCGTTCAATTATTTACGAAATTGTTAGTTGATTTTAAAAGCTATGTCGATGCACCCTAATGTGTCTAATTAGGTTATTAAATTAATTTAAAGTCATCTAAATACGTCATAGGTTAACAATCAGAGGTTAAACTAGCATACAACGGGTCCTAGGGTATGTCGATTTGGCCGAAACAATAAGGGGGTCAAAAGCGATGAAAGTTAGACAACTCGTTTTATTTATGCCCTACCTTGAACACGAGGATATGTAAATGAGACGGGGGTGTACGACCGACAGATGTAGCGGTTTCTTTTCCCATCTCAAGTCAATGCGGGTGTTCATAGTGGTACTTTAACTCATACTCGGACTAACTAGTTTCATAGTTAATTAAAACAAACGATAAACAAAACGAAAACAAACAAAAAACAAACTATAAAAAAGGCATAAAAAAAAACGAAATAAAAAAGGAGAGAAAAGGGGATTTGATGCACCCTCAACCTACATGTATCGTTGACACCGTCTTGGGTCGTAATCGATGGTAGATTTTATCTCGAGAGGCCGTCGTCGACGAAGAATAAAGCAAACACGCGTTTTGGAAAGTTTCTGGACAGCGATTTTAAAACAGTGATATCTCCCTCGTTTCACGACGAAAATTCGATTCGAAAGATGTTTTGGAAACTAGAAAGAGAGGAGAACAAGGATCTTAAAGCAACCCCTGCTCGATTTGGGTTATTGGGCACGAAAAACGAGCACAAACAGAACTGGACAGACAAGAGTAAACCGCGAAAACAGAGTGTTATTTCACTCTGTTTTTCGAGGGATCTCGTGTACTCTCAAGGGCAATTTGGCTCGTAAATCTTTATCTAATGTGTATATGGATGTTATGTGGTTAATTAGGAACAAGAAACTCGAATTTTTATGGAGTTTTGATGGAGGAACGAAAGGGTTTTCGAAGAGGACACACAAACAGTTTCAGTTTGTGTGTCGGTTTTGTTTAGGGTTTTTGAAGGATGTTTAGGGTTTGTTTCTGAGGTTTAAAGCTTGTATGTGATGCTTGGATGTATGGAGAACTTAGAGGAATGAATGTATGGTGAAGGGGTGGTATTTATAAGGAGTTAAAGTAGGTTAAAAGAGAGGGAGAGGCAATCGGGCTTCATCCCGTATGGCTGCTGTCCAGCAGCTTTTGTGAGGGTTTGAGGGGAGTTTTCTTGGTGATTAAGCTAGGATAATATGGGTAGGATAATAGGGTATGGGTTAGGGTTAATGGGTACGGGTCTTGGTAGTGTTTGGAGCGGGTTTGGGCTCGAGAATTGGGCTGCAAAACAGGGCATACGGGATTGGGTTGCGGGCTGCTTGTGAGGGGTTTGGGACGAGAATTTGGGCTGCTTGTGAGGGGGTTCGAACATGGGTTGATGGGTATTGGTCTAGGTGGGTTAATGTACTCGAGATTCGTGCCAATTCGCAAAGGAAACGGGCTTAAAAACCGAGCTAAAATCGAGCTCAAAACACACGGTTAAAAACGAGTTCTTCGCTTTTAAAATCGATTTTTCAAATCAATTAATAAATTAAAATAAATGACTTTTCAAATCAAATATACTCATAAAATGATTTTTCAAATCAATTATTTATTTTATTTTCAATAAAATAAACTTGGGAAAATAAATTCAAAATAAAATAAAATAAATTGAATTTACCTAAAAAACCATAATTTAAATATCATTTAAATTAACAAAATGAACTCACTAAAAAACATTAAATTAAATATCATTTAAAATAATAAAATGAATTCCCTTTAAAAAAACATTAATTTAAATATCATTTAAATTAATAAAATACTTCATCGACGACGCCCATTCTACCTCGTAAAACGAGCTCCAAATAATGACCATGACAACTAAAGAATACATGTGTCCTATCATCATCGGGTGTTTGCCGGGTTCTCTATAAATTCCAATATCGACGGATACGGGTATCTACACCTGCTTTGTCAAACGATGAGATAAAGCTATAGCCTTTAATCTTTCTACCATCATATCTATGTCCACTCTTTCTCTTCTCCTCTCGTCCTCATCACTCTCCCCACATTGTGCATTATTCCTTTTATTAATGTTCTCAAAAAATGATTTCATCACTTTTTTAAAGGAACCCTCATCTCTTCACCAAACCGCAGCTCATCAGGTACATAAGGACCATTATCATAGTCCTTCTCCCCGTGCCCTAATACCCCGCAACCATAACAAAGCGTTGGTAATTTCTCATACTTCACCTCAAATGTCAAAGTACGAGCTGTCGGCATTCGTATACTAACACCCTTTTTCAGTGGTAAACGTACGTCATGAAGTACCCTAATTCGAACCACTCTTTCGACATCCAGCAAATACTCCTCATCATGAACAAGATATTCTCCCAACTATGCCCCAAGTCGTCGAAGATTCATTTCATTCGTTCTTCCCTTAAGAGGGAGATCATAAATCCAAGACCAAAGAGGTAAATTATATAATGACGTATCAATCATCTCACCCTCTAAATTAGGCTCATTAAGACACCAAAAAAACTTATCGAAGTGACATGGTTGACCATCAAGTACCTTCAACTTATCTCGCTCGAACTCAAAGCGAAAAACAAAAATTTTGTCTTTAACATCCAAGATGTTACCAGTGATTTTCCCCTTAGGGTTCCAAACTTTAACCATCGTTTAAATCGCAGCTTTCGCATTAATTGGCCGCGAGGACCAAATCTTCCCTACTAGTAAGAAAGAAGAATCAGTCGATTATGCCTAGTGTGGATCCCGCGGACGCAGTTCCCGAGGGCCTTGTCCACAGTTTGGCGACTCCGCTGGGGAAAAGAGGACTAGTTACACTGTGTTTCTAGGGTCTTTTCCTCCGAGGTGAAACTTGAAAAGAAAGTGTTGGAAAGTAAAACATTACTCATAGTGCTACGATTCATGCATAAACCCTTAAGGACTTGCCCGGGCCGTCCCAGCGTTTCTTCGTGATGCGTGGGGGGCGACGTCCCACTATGCCAGGAAGCTGCACATTGCTCGCTTCCACTTCGCCTCGCGTGGTTCTTGAGGGTGGGGACGATCTTCTAGGTACTTTACCTTAAGACACCTTGCTCTATAAGACCGCAAAAGGATGGAGGGCATAGACCTTCTTATAGAAGACTTGCCGAGACTTAGAGATGTCTAGGAGCATACATCCTTATAACATGAGAATGACAATGTGCAATGTGTTTTCCCGAGTCCTTTTTTTTCGAAAATTCCAAGTCCTTTTCAAAACCGAACTTTTGAACAACTTACTTTCAAACCTAGCATGATTTTCAAAACGCGGAATGCTGCCCAAATAGGACTAGAATTTTCGGCCCAAAACGAGCTTTTATAGCCGGCATGCTGCCCATTTCAAATCTCCTTTTTTCAAATCGATCATTTCGTTTTTCAAAATCAATCCAAAATGTTTCTCGAACCTCAACCAAGCATGAAATGCGTCGAGTCGTGTCCGGGTCATGGCCGTGTTAGGCCGGGTTTGTTTCAAGAGTCTAGAACACGACCTTGTTGGGTCACCCAAACTCACCTCTTGGGCTTTGAGTCATGTTGGTCGACCTTTTGGTCTAGAATAGTCCACAAAAAACGTCCAAGCTAGGCCTTATGGACGTTTCACTCGAACCCATGGGCTATGTTAGCCCAATCACGGGTTTAGTCACACCAAGTCCAGTTTAGAATCGAGTTATGACAGTTTGAGTCATGTCGTTTTGTCGAGTCTAAAATGAACCGATGTCTAAATCAAACCGTGAGATGAACCTTTGGTTAGTCAATCTCAAGTCGAGTCTTTGTTTGAGTCAAGTTAGGGTCATGTCCTTAAGTGTGCAGGGGCTCTTACTTTAAATATTGACTCAGTACGGGGTTTTCTTGTAGAAAGGCCGCCCAAAACCCGACGTCAAGCAATGGAAGATGCTATCAACAAGCTCACGGAGGCCGTGAACCTCATGATGACCCGAATGGATGTGATCGAGTCTAAGTTGGTTGAATATTCCTCTTCATCTACTCCACCTCTGACTGATTTGGAGAAACGGTTCAAGTTCATCGAGGACCGTTTGAAGCTCTCCCAAGGGAAGAATATCCACTATGAGAATGCTAGGGCCTATGCCCCAGTTCAGGACAAGTTGCCCACGAACATGGTACTCACCGACATCCCAAAGTTCAAGGGCACTCAAGATCCAGATCCACCATGTTAAGGCCTATAAAGGGTACTTAGCACCAAGGGAGTACCTGCTGATATGCTCTCCGAAATTTTCGCCCAATCTCTGGGTGAACACCCAAAGGCCTGGTTCTATAATCTTGACCTCAAGAACTTCCCCACTTTCGAAGATATTACGGTGGAGTTACAGTAAGCACTATCTTGACAATGTTGAGATTCAAACCAACATAAGAACTTTGGAGGTTATGACACAAAAGGAGAAGGAGGGTTTTACTGAATTCCTCGCAAGATGGCGCGCTGAAAGCGTGAAGCTAGCTAAGAAGCCTGATGAAGTCGAAATGGTAGATAAGTTCGTGAAGAATTTACGACCGGTTTACCGTAATGCTCTGAAATACCAGAATTTTGGTTCTTTCAAAGAATTGATAAGGATCGGGATAAAGGTAGAGGACGATGTCCGAATTGCTTTGCCGAGAAGCCAAAGGGATACCAAGGGGCTTCGTCATCTAAAGCAAAAGCACCCGCAGCCCCCACTTTGTTGAAACTGTCAATCTCTTAGATGGACAGTCAAAAAGGCCTCCGCGCCAAGCTCCGAGGGTATTCACCGATATCGGGTGCACTTACGCCTATGCTCTCCAAAGGCTCATGGCCCAAGGAAAGTTGAAGCCCATTGGTCCAACTCCGGACCCTCCTGTGGCGATCAACAAGGCAAATGGTATAAACCGAATGCCCTCGTGCCTTTCATCAAGGGAAGGGACACGATGCGAGAGGTGCTTTAGACTAAAGCACGAAATTCAAGATATGATTGAGAACGGAACGCTCCCAATCCCGGCCATAAAGCCCAACAACGTCACCAATCCGTTTGGCGACCACACTAACTTTGTCTCTACCGAAGATAGTGTCGATTACTCTCACTTGATTCGCCCATGTCGTCTGAAAGGGGTTTTCGTCGGAAGAATATTCGTGGATTGCTCCAAATTCCTACCAAGCTCGAGAAACGAGATTACATTCGGGGATTTTGTTGTCGATTGTACTCCTTACATACTCCGAAGCGGCAATGAAATCAATGGCGTTTGGGCCGATGACGAGGATGATGTTTACCTCGTCAAAGGTGCGACAATTCCTCACACCCAAGAAGAAATCTTAAAGGTGAGGCAAGATGACCTAGAGTCAAACCATTTGACTAGATCCGGACGCCCATATCGTGTGGAGAAAGCTAAGGATACCCCGAGTAAGGCACCTCAAAAGGAGCCGGCAGTGGTCGAAGTTCTTGGTGTAGGGTCGACCTCCGAGGCTTCCCTCATCAAGCAACTCCAAAAGACTAAGGCCGACGTATCTATCTGGCAACTTATCCTGAGCTCTTTCGAACATCGTCAAGCTTTGTTACAAGCTTTGATGAACATGACCGTGTCGTCCAATACTACTCCTGCGGATATGGTCACCCACATCGCCCAGAATCGGCCTCAGATTACCAACGGTGTGACATTCTCCGACGAAGATTTGCCACCGTTCGGGCCTCGACATAACCTGGCCCTCTATATTGCTACCGTGTGTCTCAACAAGCACATCCCTATGACCTTGGTTGACGACGGATCGGCCGTCAACGTACTCCCTCTGAAAACGGCGCATATTCTGGGCTTGGAGAAGAATGACTTCATCCCCACTACGCAGACAGTTCGGGCATTCGATGGCACTGTGCGTCGAGTGAGTGGACTTGTCGATCTAGTAGTACAGACTGGGCAAGTGGAAAAGAAAATAAGCTGCCAAGTGATTGACATATGCTCATCCTTCAACTTATTGTTGGGAAGGCCCTGGATCCATGCTGCGAAGGCCGTAACATCAACGCTGCATCGAAAAATCAAGGTCCCACTCAATGGCAAGACCGTCACCATTGACGCCACGCCAATTACTGTGGCAGGAGGAGACATTACTTCTGAAGTAAGGGTCGAAGCTACTAATGACGCATGTGGTTTCGAGATTGTCAACATGATCGAGCTGAACTCCGAAAATATGGATCTATATACGGGAAGTCATGTCTGCGAGGTGATTCTCAAAACTGGGAAGTATTTCGGTTTCTCTTTATATCCTAGAAAGGAGGAGGTTTTCAAGTTGAAACCACCCGTAGCCAAAGGGGTAACTTTCGGGCTTGGATATGAGCCCACTGAGAAAGATCTACGGGAAAAGAGGGGAAGAACGATCGAAGATCGAGATATTAAAATGGGACCGTATCACCTAACTCTCAATGGTCACTTCGTGAAAGCTGGGGAAGAACTCCCTTGCATGGACTTCCCCGAACCTATCTTTGACCCAAAGAAGAACCTTATGGTCCCAGGAATCGAAGTATTCCAAGATTGCTACTACATCCCCAAGACATTCTCGACCGTGATGCCGGTAGAAACCAAACCGGATCCAATAAATGACGAGAAAGCTATGGGTCTCCTTTTCGGTGAAGAGAAGAAATCACCAATACCAAACGAAGATTTGGTAAGCATGATCCTGAGAAGCGAGCGGTTCGACCCATCTACCCTCATCACCGATGTGGATCCTCTTAGGACCAACACGGGATGGCGGAAAACAATCAAGTGGACTGACAACAAAGGACTTCTTTTCAAGTTGACAACGGGAGAAGGAGAGATGTTCAAGCCAAATGATGTTACCGATTCTGAGTCTGAGTCTGAGTCGGAGTCTGAGTCTGAGATAGGTCCTAAGATTGAGTCTAAGGAGTCAGGTGTTGAAAATACCCCTCCCCTAGCTTTCCCTTCCTATGCACCTTTTCCTAATGGTGGTATTCCGGGGCCTGTCCCGAATACCCCTATCTCGCCACTGAGTTCTGATCAGTTGGCTCAAATGTTAGCGCATTTCGCGCAATTTTAAATCAATAATAATATGAACCAGTTTGCTTACGACTCGTCTTACTTACATTGCAATTCAATTTTTGAAAATGATTGTTTTAATAATGACATTGAGACTGAGGTCGAGGATGAACAGTTGGTCGAAGAAGAAGAAGAAATGGAACCACCTCTACAGTTGATAAAAGGTTTGGAAGAGTACGAACAGAAAACTTCGATCATCGAAGATACCGAAACTATCAATGTAGGTACAACCTTAGAACCACAGGAGCTTAAAATAGGAACTACTTTAAGTTCCACCGAAAGACAGGGGTTCATTGATTTGTTGCATGAGTTCAAAGATGTTTTCGCATGGTCCTACAAAGACATGCCGGGCATTGATAGGGAAATTGCGAGCACGGGATCCCAATCAAGCCGGGTATAAGCTTGATCAAGCGAAAGCTACGCAAAATGCACACAGATTGGTCTTTGAAGGTCAAGGAAGAAATCGACAAGCAACTCAAAGTCGGGTTCATCAAAGTGTCGAAATACTTGACCGGGTGGCTAACGTCGTTCGAGCACCAAAGAAAGATGGTAAAGTTCTAGTTTGTGTTGACTTAGGGATTTAAACAAGGCAAGTCCGAAGGACGATTTCCCATTACCTCACATCGACATCCTGGTGGACAACACGGCAAAACACGCGTTACTATCCTTTATGGATGGATACGCCGGTTATAATCGATCAAGATGGCGGTAGAAGATATGCATAAGATCTGCGTTCGAACGCAATGGGGAACCTATTGCTACAAGTAATGCCTTTTGGGTTGATAAACGCAGGGGCTACATACCAGAGGACCGCGACAACATTGTTACATGATTTGATGCACAAGGAAGTCGAGGTTTATGTCGACGACATGATTGTCAAGTCAAAGGAACGTGATGGCCACCTTGGTACGTTACGCAAATTCTTTGAGCGATCGCAAGTAAGTATAACATGAGGTTGAATCCACAAAAATGCGCATTCGGAGTCACATCCGGCAAACTGTTGGGTCACATCGTTAGCCACCGTGGCATCGAGGTGGACCCATCAAAAATAAAGGCTATAATGGAAATGCCTCACCCGAAAACCGAGAAGGAAATTCGAGGTTTCCTGGGAAGAATCCAATATATAAGTCGGTTCGTGGCAAGGCTAACTATGATATGCGAACCAATTTTCAAGAAATTGAAGGTCGGGGAACACGTCGTATGGGATGATCACCGCTAAGTCTGCGTTCGATAAGATCAAAGAAATACTATCTTCCCCTCCCGTGCTCAGCCCACCAACGGCCGGGTTACCACTTTTTTTGTATCTTACGATCACGGATACGCAATGGGGGCAATGCTTTGGCGCAGACAGTCGATAAAGAGGAAAGAGCAATTTACTACATTAGTAAAAAGTTCTTGGAGTATGAAATCAAGTATACTCAACTCGAAAAGACATGTTTGGCTTTAGTGTGGGCGACGAAGAAGTTACGGCACTACATGCTCAGTCATAGTGTCTGCATCCACTCGAAGATGGACCCGATCAAATACTTGTTTGAAAAACCAGTTCTGAATGGCAGGGTGTCAAGATGGACTTTGATGCTTTCCGAGTTCGACCTGAAATATGTACCGCTAAAAGTGATAAAGGGAAGGGCGGTTGCAGACTTCCTGGCGGATAACCCGATAGAAGAAACTGAGGTTGTGGATACATGGTCGTTTCCCGACGAAGATATCGTTCACATAGACAACGATACGTGGGACCTCTATTTCGATGGAGCATCGAACTATAGGGGATACGGGATAGGAGTTTTACTCATTTCACCGGAAGGTGAACACGTCCCTATTTCAATCAAGTTGGACTTTAACGTCACTAATAACGCGGCTGAATATGAAGCATGCCTACTCGGTTTGCACAGTGCTCTCGAGTTAGGCATCAAAAAGCTTGTAGTACATGGAGACTCGTCATTAGTGATCAATCAAGTGGCCGGGACGTGGAAAACCCGAAGTGATAGCTTGGCTCCGTACCAAGCAAAAATCGAAGAACTAGAAAAGTTGTTCACCGAGGTCAAGTACGTGCACCTCCCAGAGACGAAAAACCGTTTGTTGATGCACTATCAAAGCTAGTCGCTCCGATCAACATACCCGATCATATGGATACTATGCCGATATGTGTCGAACGAAGATCGTCACCGCTTATGTTAATGTAATCGGAGACACGAAGAAAAACCGAGGCCGAACCTTGGTATCATGCTATTCTGAAATTTAAAGAATCAGGAGAGTATCCACTCGACATGGATAACCGCGGAAAGCGCGCTATTCGAATGCTAGCCGCTCAGTTCGTTAGAACCAATGACGGACAATTGTACAAGAAGACTGCGCAAAATATCCTTTTGCGATGCGTAGACTCACCAACTGCGAAAAGAGTCATGGAAGAAGTCCATGACGGAGAGTGTGGCCCACACATGAATGCCCATATGCTGGTTCGCAAAATCATGAGATTAGGGTATTATTGGACAACGATGGAGACAGATTGTCGCCAATATGTCAAACATTGCCACAATTGCCGGATCTTCGCAAACATACGGATGTGCCGCCATCATCATTATATACTTTGACATCACCATGGCCTTTCTCAACATGGGGAATCGACATTATTGGAAAGGTCAACCCATCTCGGAATTGGGGCATTGCTTCATGTTAGTCGCCATCGATTACTTCACGAAGTGGGTAGAAGTGAAATCGTACAAGGTTCTACAAGCAAAAGCGGTAGCAAAGTTCATTCAGAATGAAATCATTTGCAGATATGGGGTGCCGTATGAGCTCATTAGCGATCATGGCACTCACTTCCAGTTGAAACGCTAGTAATACTTGAAAAGTATAAAATCAAACACCACAAGTCGTCACCGTATCAACCTCAAACGAATGGTGCGGTGGAAGGCGCTAACAAGACAATCACCGTGATTCTCGAAAGATGATCGACAATTATCGCGAATGGCCGAGAAAGATACCATTCGCACTATGGGGATACGGGACGTCTATTCGCACAAACCACCGGAGCAACTCCGTTCTATTTAACGTATGGGATGGAGCGGTTCACCTATCGAATTAGAGGTACCTTCTTTAAGGATCCTGTTAGAAAGTCGGGTCCCTCGAAGCCGATCGCTACAAGCCAGGTATGATTCCTTGGTCATGCTCGACGAGCGACGGTTAAATGCACTACATCATGTTCAACTCTATCAGAAAAGGATACAAAGGGCATTTAACAAGAAGGTGAAACCTCGAGGAATAAAAGATGGAGATTTAGTCCTAAAGTCCGTTCGCGCTTTACTACCAATTGACCCGAGGGGAAAATTCAAGCCGAACTGGGCCGGTCCTTACCTGGTAAAGAAGATATTATCGGGAGGCGCAGTCAGACTGACAGATCTAGATGGAAATGACTTTGCGAATCCGACGAATTTGGATCAACTGAAGAAATACTATCCTTAGAACTCACTCTCAATGTCACAAAATAAAATTTTGAATTGCAGTGCTCGTGAGCGAGTCTAGGCCGCGACACCTTTGCTTCGCTGCTTTTTTTGTGCGTTATAAATCGATGATTGTAGCGCATTTGTTTTGTGGAACTACGAGCTCGGTTTGATTCTGTTGATAACAGATACGTAGGCAGCTCTTTAAAAGAGTACAACCGACCCTTCTTTTGAATAAAATGAAATTTTATGCAGAAACTGGAACTTTTAATAGATAGTAAGTCCTTTTAAAGATCGGGCGATGCCCATTACATCCTTCAAAAGAAAAAAAAAGAAAACAACTAGCAACAAATAATAAGTAGTAGTATCAAATAATATATCTGGAGTCGAAGGCTCCTACATCTTCGTTTTCCCTTTGCCTTTTGGGTCACGTGACCGAGGCTCCTGTGGGGGAGGGGTAGTTGCGTTCTGTCTAGCGCGCTTCTTAGGAGGAATCGTCATTTCTTCCCGAGGGCCCAGCTTATCTTTTACACTCAAGCGAGGACCAAGCCTCCCTTCTAAGGCTGAGCCCGAGTGTGCCTTTGAACCCAACCGTTTCCACACACCTGTCGCCTGTGAGTCAGTCTTAGGAGTCTTCTCAGTCTTAGCACTCGACGTAGGCTAGGACGAGGATATAGGTTCAGATGAGTAGTGTCAAGTCTCGGAATGAGTTTTATCTAACGGTTTAGGCAAAGATGCCGAGTCATATAGATGTAGGTTTGTGTTGGGAACATAAAATATGAAAAACCCGCTGAAAAGAAAGAAGGCGTGGAAGAAAAATAGTAAAAACCCGCTGAAAAGAAAGAAGGCGTGGAAGAAAAATAGTAAAAGCCCGCTGAAAAGAAAGAAGGCGGTGGCAAGAAATGATGAATACTCGCTGAAAAGAAAGGAGGCGAGGAGAAGAGTGACAGAATGTTCCCAACAAGAGTGACACGTGATGTCTAAGTGTTCTCATAAAATTAACCTGTGTTTAGTGTCTGGGCGAAGCCAACGTTGTTCCTCTGTGAGTTTAATCCACCTTGTCAATGCCAAGTGATCTTGATTCCCATGTGCCCTCGGGAGCACGCCCATGCCATACAATATCTCCGTCCCAAGTTCGACGACCTTGTGATTCCCATTTGCCATATTTTGGCGCCGGAACGGCCGATTTACATTTTCTACCCTCGACAAGTCCATATTTGAATTAAAGCCCGTGCACACTTACGGTTTTATCTTCTTTTTTTGTTTTGCGGTAGCGGGCTACGCCCACGTTGTTTACCGGTCGTATAGAATGTCTGAGTCACATTTCATGCTCACCCATCAAGGTTCAAACTTTCAAAATTTCAAAAACTTTTTGGGTCGACGACCCAGCGTCCAAGTGATTCATTTCAAATTCAAAATTCGGGTCGATGACCCAGTCCTTCAAATTCAATTTTCGGGTCGATGACCCAATCATTCAAAATTTTCAAATTCAATTTTCGGGTCGATGGCCCAATTATTCAAAATTATCAAATTCAACTTTCGGGTCGATGACCCAGTACTTCAAAATGATCCAATTTCAAGATCGATGATCCAAATGTGCTCATGTGATGATTATTGCTAGTACGTCTTTTGTGTTTCAAATATAGCAGGATATGCTTCAACTGGGGGCTCTAAAGTCTTCGACTTTAGAGCCATTGCAAACTGGGGGCTCTGAAGCCGTTGGCTTCAGAGACCATTATCAAGATGAAATGGATGACATCCACTCAGAATTCAATTCAATGCAAGAGTATGAAATGGAAGAATTCCGTAGCTGAAAGCAAATGATGAAAGCGACGGCAACCTCCTCGGAAAGTCCCGTCCCATTTTGACAAGCGCCAATGATGATAAATTTTGGGCAAATGTCAGAAGATGATGAATTTTGGACATACGCCAGCAGATGATAAACTTTGGGCATGTGTCAGCAGTGGCCGAACTACGACGCGGGTTTGATTCCGTCAGAAACGGATACGTAGGCGCCTAAGGATAAGGCTCAACCCACCATTTATGCAATTTATGGGTCGATGACCAACGATGATATTTCGACACAACAGAAGCAAGAGTTAATCCCCGACGAAGTTTCAGGTATGATCTCTTCTTATGGTCAAGGCGAGCTTATATACGCAAGTCTAATGGACTATAAACGACCCGCAGAATCCTCAGGTCGAAAGGGACCTGGGGTATACTTTGACTTTCGCCTTGTCCAAGCCTCAGTCAAAGTGGGGGCTCTGTAGATACCCGTATCCGTCGATATTGGAATTTATAGAGAACCCGGCAAACACCCGATGATGATAGGACACATGTATTCTTTAGTTGTCATGGTCATTATTTGGAGCTCGTTTTACGAGGTAGAATGGGCGTCGTCGATGAAGTATTTTATTAATTTAAATGATATTTAAATTAATGTTTTTTTAAAGGGAATTCATTTTATTATTTTAAATGATATTTAATTTAATGTTTTTTAGTGAGTTCATTTTGTTAATTTAAATGATATTTAAATTATGGTTTTTTAGGTAAATTCAATTTATTTTATTTTATTTTGAATTTATTTTCCCAAGTTTATTTTATTGAAAATAAAATAAATAATTGATTTGAAAAATCATTTTATGAGTATATTTGATTTGAAAAGTCATTTATTTTAATTTATTAATTGATTTGAAAAATCGATTTTAAAAGCGAAGAACTCGTTTTTAACCGTGTGTTTTGAGCTCGATTTTAGCTCGGTTTTTAAGCCCGTTTCCTTTGCGAATTGGCACGAATCTCGAGTACATTAACCCACCTAGACCAATACCCATCAACCCATGTTCGAACCCCCTCACAAGCAGCCCAAATTCTCGTCCCAAACCCCTCACAAGCAGCCCGCAACCCAATCCCGTATGCCCTGTTTTGCAGCCCAATTCTCGAGCCCAAACCCGCTCCAAACACTACCAAGACCCGTACCCATTAACCCTAACCCATACCCTAGTATCCTACCCATATTATCCTAGCTTAATCACCAAGAAAACTCCCCTCAAACCCTCACAAAAGCTGCTGGACAGCAGCCATACGGGATGAAGCCCGATTGCCTCTCCCTCTCTTTTAACCTACTTTAACTCCTTATAAATACCACCCCTTCACCATACATTCATTCCTCTAAGTTCTCCATACATCCAAGCATCACATACAAGCTTTAAACCTCAGAAACAAACCCTAAACATCCTTCAAAAACCCTAAACAAAACCGACACACAAACTGAAACTGTTTGTGTGTCCTCTTCGAAAACCCTTTCGTTCCTCCATCAAAACTCCATAAAAATTCGAGTTTCTTGTTCCTAATTAACCACATAACATCCATCTACACATTAGATAAAGATTTACGAGCCAAATTGCCCTTGAGAGTACACGAGATCCCTCGAAAAACAGAGTGAAATAACACTCTGTTTTCGCGGTTTACTCTTGTCTGTCCAGTTCTGTTTGTGCTCGTTTTTCGTGCCCAATAACCCAAATCGAGCAGGGGTTGCTTTAAGATCCTTGTTCTCCTCTCTTTCTAGTTTCCAAAACATCTTTCGAATCGAATTTTCGTCGTGAAACGAGGGAGATATCACTGTTTTAAAATCGCTGTCCAGAAACTTTCCAAAACGCGTGTTTGCTTTATTCTTCGTCGACGACGGCCTCTCGAGATAAAATCTACCATCGATTACGACCCAAGACGGTGTCAACGATACATGTAGGTTGAGGGTGCATCAAATCCCCTTTTCTCTCCTTTTTTATTTCGTTTTTTTTTATGCCTTTTTTATAGTTTGTTTTTTGTTTGTTTTCGTTTTGTTTATCGTTTGTTTTAATTAACTATGAAACTAGTTAGTCCGAGTATGAGTTAAAGTACCACTATGAACACCCGCATTGACTTGAGATGGGAAAAGAAACCGCTACATCTGTCGGTCGTACACCCCCGTCTCATTTACATATCCTCGTGTTCAAGGTAGGGCATAAATAAAACGAGTTGTCTAACTTTCATCGCTTTTGACCCCCTTATTGTTTCGGCCAAATCGACATACCCTAGGACCCGTTGTATGCTAGTTTAACCTCTGATTGTTAACCTATGACGTATTTAGATGACTTTAAATTAATTTAATAACCTAATTAGACACATTAGGGTGCATCGACATAGCTTTTAAAATCAACTAACAATTCTGTAAATAATTGAACGCATCTTTCTTATCACCTGATTTCTCGCTAGCATAGGAGTGCGTGATTAGCACCTTCCTATTAACACTCGACGAGTAAGCGTTAATCTTATGATATCTGACCTGATTGGACCCTTTAGGCCGTGTGAAATACGCCTTTGCGCGACAATCAATCAACTTGTTTTCTAACTCGTTTTCTAATCCGTTTCGCAATCATTCGATCTAACTAATGAACCTAACTTAGGGACTAGGTTGGCCTTGTCTTGGCCGTGAGGGTGGCCGTTGGTTTGGGCCGTGAGGTGGCCGTTTTCTTTACCTTTCTCGTTTTGTTTTTATACCGTTTGTTTTCTCGTTGTTTCATTGTTTGTAATTTATCGTTGGTTTATCGAGTTGTAATTTTCGAGTTAGTTTTCTTCTTTTGAGTCAAAACCTCTTCAAAAACCTTGGTCTTGTTTGGTTAGACGGTTGTTCCCCAATGCTTGTAGGAGCGTAGTAAACCGCATGTTGTCTAAAGCAACATGGCCCGGTTTATGCTAATGCATGCTTTGGTGCGTAGCCCTATGTCTAATTCGATGAGATTAAGTGCGAGCACGCATTACGAGGAGTGACCCAAGGCCGTGGGTCATGTGAGCCGTGGGCCACCCCTCATGTGCACGGTTTTCTAGGCCAAACGGCCGTGTGTGTTGTTGTGTATTGTTTTGTATGTAGCAATTGTATTTAGATCGAGTTGTATCTTTAATTTGTTGTTGCGTCGGCATGAAATGCCTGGTTTGTAATAGGTAGATCCCAACGGCTCCCCCATTCCCCATCAAGCCTTGTTTGCTTTCGTTTGAATGTTGTTAGATCAATCAACCCACATGCTAAATTACAACTTTGACAAAGTTAGTTTAGTTGCATCTAAAACGACATAGAAATTGTTGTCACATGATAGGGTTAAAACAACGTTTGCATATCATACATCGTAGTAGCTATGACCTTGTTTGAAATCCGACACTTGACTTAGTAGAGGCCGTTATCGACGGGCGGGGTTGGGTGTCCTTATGGGCTTCCCAACACGTACCCTCACCCCTTACTCAAGATCTATGGTTTGTGGATCCGTCTAAATACCATTGGATTACGAGAGTCATTCAAATCGAGTGATATAGGGTACAAGTCTTTATCTTTAATCACTCGTAGTCGATTGGCTTTATGCTTTTCGATGAAAGGTGTAAAGTTGACTTGAATGGTTCCAAGTTCCCAAAAAACTTGGTGGCGACTCTAATATGTCTTAATTCGATTCGAAAGAACCTCGAGTCGATTATGCCTAGTGTGGATCCCGCGGACGCAGTTCCCGAGGGCCTTGTCCACAGCAGGCATGTGTGACTAAGGAGGGAACGACGCTTCAGCGGATTACACATTCCGAGGTGCAAGGTGGTAGGATGAATGAAGAGGGTGGGAGTTTGGTGATGTAAGGAGGGTTGATTGGTAATGCGGGTTTGTAGGCGATGGGGAGTTTGTGTATGGAGAATATAGTTGGGCGTGATATACAGGAAGGAGGAGTTGATGTGCAAGGGGAGGTGGTGATGGCGGGGCATGCTAACGAAGGGGGAGGGAGGATGTCGAGGGGTTTCAGAGAGAGGCGTTGATGGTGAAAAATTATGATGGAAAGGGGAAGGGAGGTGGAGGGAATTGGAGGGAATTGGAGAAGAAGAATGCGTGATACGGAGAGTGTATGTTTGCACCTTGAACAGGTACGGCATAATTTAAACATAAATGAGAACAATAAAAGGGTGAGGGTGACGTAGGGGGTGGATGACGTAGGGGGTGATTTGATGGGACATAAGAAGTCTGCAATTCACAGGGATGTGATGATATCTGAGGCGGTGGTTGATTCAGCTTAACCCCGTCGGGCCCAATGAGTTACTTGAGCCATAACTGCATGGGGCTGGGTAATACCGATACAGTACGCGGTTTTCGGAATCTAATCCGACGGGAGGCCTCGGCTACTATATTTTTATGCGAAACTAAGTTGAGTTGTCGAGATATGAGGAAGTTGGTTAGGCAGTTTGCAGGCTATGAATGTATGGCGGCTGATAGTGAAGGACGATCAAGCGGTTTGGCATATTTATGGTAATCTGAGGTGAGTTGTGTGTTCAGGTCAGCAACATCTCATTATATGGATTTCGATGTGAATATAGAGGGTAATTTCATGTGGGTAATGGGGTTTTATGGTTGGCCAGCGATAGCAGATAGGCACTTATCGTGGCAGCAGATGCGGTTATTAGCTGCCCAAGAACAGGGACCTTGGCTTTGTATTGGGGATTTCAATGAAATCATATTCTCGACAGAGATGCTAGGGGGACAACGGGCTCAGTGGCAAACGAATAATTTCCGTGAAGCGGTAGATGAATGTGGGCTAAAGGATACTATGTTTGAAGGTTATGAATTCACTTTTGATAATGGGCAAGCAGGGGAGAATAAAAGACATAGCCATATTGATCGACCCTTGGTGAATGAGGAGTGGAGTGAGCTTTATCCGAATGCTTGGTTGATACACTTGGATAGGGAATAGTCTGACCATTTCTCTTTTATGGTGACTATTCAAGGTCGAGGAGTTCGGAGGCGTGGAAGGGGCGGTTATTTCGGTTCGAACAGGTGTGGGTGGGCGTGGCAGGGTGTGAGGAGGATATTAATGGTGCTTAGGAGGATAGGGATGGAGAATTACTTGCGAAATTGAGGAGATGTGCGGAGGAATTGAGTAGATAGAAGGGAGTGAGCATTGGTAAGATTGTGCGGGATATTAATAAATTACGTACTAAATTGTCGAGAATTAATACAGAGCCACGGACTATAGATTCGGTAGCAGAGAGAAAATGGGTGGTGAAGGAGCTTAATCATTTTGTGCGGAAGGAAGAAATTTTCTGGCAACAACAGTCCCGTGTGCTTTGGCTAAAGGAGGGTGACCGAAATACGAAATTTTTTCATAAGAAAGCAGGGCTGCGAAAGAAAAAAGAACTTTATTGCGAAGATTATTGACGAGTCAAGGGCAAGTTCGCGAAGGGGATGATGCAATTGCTGGCGTTGCGAATAGGTATTTCCAAAATCTTTTTACTTTTATTAATCTGCAAATTGTTAAGGAAATGTTGGAATGTGTAGAGGGTAGGGTGACTATGGCTATAAATGAGAATTTGCGGAAAGAGTATAGTGAACAAGAAGTTTTTAATGCCTTAAGTCAAATGCATTCGTTGAAGGCACCTGGCCAGATGGGATGAATGGCTTGTTTTACCAGACATATTGGCATACTGTGAGTCCACCTTGTGACTAAAACATTTCTTAATATTTTGCGGGGTGGAGCGATTCCTGAGGAAATTAATAGAACATTTATTGTTTTAATTCCGAAAAAGAAAGCTCCAGATAAGATGGTGGATTTTCGTCCTATTAGTTTATGTAATGTGGTTTATAAGCTAGTTTCTAAAGTTCTTGCTAACATATTGAAGATCTTTTTGGGGGACATTGTTTCAGAAAATCAAAGTGCTTTTACGCTAGGTAGGCTTATAACGGATAATGTTTTGGTAGCGTTTGAATTATTTCATTATACGAAGAACTGCAGACATGGTGAGGGTCATATGGCGTTAAAACTGGATATGTCGAAGGCATATGACCGTGTGGAGTGGTGCTTCTTAGAGAAGGTTATGTTGCGAATGGGGTTTGATGCAGGCTCGGCTGGACGTATAATGCAATGTGTGTCGACAGTTTTATTTTCGGTGCTTATAAACGATACCTTATCTGATGTTTTCTATCCACAGTGTGGTCTCAGGCAAGGTGAACCATTATCGCCCTATTTGTTTATTCTTTGTGCGTAAATTTTGCCTGGTTTATGAAGGCGGGCCATGGAGTGTGGCGCAATTCATAGAGTTCGCGTTGCTTCACAGGCTCCCATGGTTTCTCACCTATTTTTTGCAGATGAAAGTATAGTCTTTGTGCAAGCTAATATGGCTGAGGTGGGTTATGTTCGTGATATTGTGGATCGGTATGAGCATTGCTCTGGGCAGGTGATTAATATAGCTAAAACGACGGTTTCGTTCAGTAAGGGTACCCCAATAGTGCGACGAGATGATATTGCTAATATGTTGGGTGTTCGGATTGTGGAGGAGCAGGAACGGTATCTTGGTCTTCCGACTGTTGTGGGCCGGTCGAAGCATAATATTACAAATGCAATTCGTGATAAATTGTCAAAGAAATTAAAGGGGTGGCTTAGTCTATTGCTCTCAAAGGCGGGTAGGGGAGTGTTGATAAAGGCATTAGCCCAATCGATTCCTACATACGCCATGAGTGTGTTCAAGTTGCCTTATAATTTCTACGACGATCTAAGGTCTGTAGTATCAAAGTTCTGGTGGGGTGCTAATGATGGTAAGCGAAAGATATCCTGGGTTGCGTGGATAAGATTTGTGCTCCTAAATGTTATGGTGGACTAGGATTCCGGAACTTTCACAAGTTTAACATGGCTCTTCTAGAAAAGCAAGCATAGAGATTGATTACGAATAGAGATTGTTTGATGGCACATGTTCTTTTGGGTAAATACTGTCCAAATGGGTCGTTTATGGGGGCTGAATTGGGTCATAATCCGAGCTATATGTGGCGGAGTATCTGGGAGGCGAAGATGGTTATACTGAAAGATGCAAGAAAGAGGATTGGGGGCGGGTGGAGTACACGGGTATGGAATGATTGTTGGATACCGAATACACAAACTAGACGTGTTATTTCACCTCGAGGGCAGTCAAGTGAGGACATGGTTGTTGTCGAGCTGTTTAATGAGCGTGCAAATGGGTGGAATTCTATGATTATCCGTCAACTTTTTCTCCCGTTTGAACAAGAACGTATACTGAATATAAGGATTAACGAGTCTAAGCCTGTAGATTGTTTGTGTTGGGATTTGGAGAAAGATGGGTGCTACTCAGTTCGGTCGGCCTATCGAATTCTTGCAGGGGAGGATGGTGTTGCTGCCTAGGCGTCGGATAGGACTGAGGAAAGGGGATTGTGGAATAAGATTTGGAGTACACCTGTGATACCAAGGATTAAGATGTTTATGTGGCAAATGTGCAATGAGGCACTAGCTACAAATTATAACATAGCAAGACGGATTCCTGATAAAGATGGAAGGTGTCCTTTTTGTTTCGATGGTGAGGAAACTCATCTTCATCTTTTGAGGGGATGTGGTGGCTTGGGTGGGTTCTGGGATGAGTTGGAGCTCGGGGGTGTTAAGGAGGGGTGTAAGGGAGGGCGTGGGAATGGGTCTGCATGGTGATAGGTGAGCTCACTATAAGGGATTTAGTAAGTTTTATGATAGGATGTTGGGCAGTGTGGGAGCGAAGGAATAAGTGGGTCTTCGATGGGGAATATAGGGACCTTGATATGGTGCTAAAGAGGGTGGAGGATCGTAAAAGGGAGATGCTAATGGATGATGTAGAAGGGAGGGGGACGAGTGACGGTATAAGGAGCGGTGACGATAAGAGGGGGGGTTGGACACGGCCCATGAATGGGGAGGTGAAACTTAATGTTGATGCTAGTGTGCGCGATGAGGTGGGAGTTAGGTTAGGTGTTGTTTGTAGGGATGAAAGGGAAATGGTGCAATGGGCGGTCACGGAGAAAATGAGAGGATGTATGGAGCCACGTGATGCGGAAGCGGAGGCGATGCTAGTGGGAATTAAGGAAGCTGCGAGGCGAGGACATAGACGGATTACTTTGGAAAACGACTGCCAGTTGTTGTAGATACGTTGAAGAAGGGTTCGCTTGGACGATGCGGCTTTCATTTAATAGTTGATGATATACTTATTGTAATGGTTTTAGTTCGATTAGATGGTCGTTTGCTCGTAGAGAATTTAATAGAGTCGCTCATGAGCTTGCTCGGGTTAAGCCATGGCAAGTTGGTAGGAGGGTTTGGTTACATAATATTTCTATGTATATTGGTGACATTGCTCCTTCTGATTTAATAGTTAATATCTAATCCCTTTATGGGTCTTGCTTCAAATACATAAAAATAATGTCTTAAAAACTCAACCACCATAATTTTGCCATAGAAATTAAAGCACCAATTTTGTTTTTGTAGCTTTTAAAAAAAACACTTAAAAAATTAAACTTTAGAAGCAGAAACTCAATTTAATACATTAGGCTGAATATGCCGATAAATTATATCCTACTCCCAAGAGTAGGGAGTAGTATACACCCATAATACTTGTAGTAAAAAATAAATAAAAAAAGAACAAAATTAACTACCCACTACCTCGATGTTTTTTTTTTCCAAATTACTCAATTTATCAAATTTAAAATTCTATCAAACTCAACAATTTTTCTATTATTTATTCTCGAATTTATCAACGTTATAGTTCGTAATCATTAAATTACACTACCATAATTACTAATTAAATTCAAAGTGAATGTAATAGTATCATATAGTGAATATTACACTATATGGTACATATTCATCAAATTAAATTATCATATTCACCGAACTAAAAGTGAATATAATAGTATCATTTGGTGAATATCATACCACATAACACATATTCATCACATTACACTATCATATTCACTAAACGTAAAATGAATATTGGTCGGTCGGAGCTATATTCTATTTTTCGGAACAATTGTCGTTGGAAGCACCTAGACCAAAACACAATTTATAGCTTCACAAACAACTCTACAATTAGTAAAGAGGCAAGTAAAGGTCGGATCCCAAGGGACGGGAATTGAGATGAGATTTCTATTGCAACTAGTGGTGTCTTAGGGGTGTCACAATTTGGGTTGATGTAGAAGGTCACTAAACTAAATAGCAATGAAAATAAACAAGCAAGATGAACTAAAAGGGTTGTAAACAATTGATAAAAAGCACTAGGGTGTCATGGGGTCATAGGGGAATCATGGGAATTGATCATACAAACATGTTCTCAAATTATAAGCAAGCAATTATTGTTGTGACGGATTGAGTTGGGTTATATCTTACAATCCTAGAAAAGTTTGGGTCCCAGAGCCGAATCGATTATATTGTACAACACCTACAAGTCGACTTAGTCTTCCCTACTCAACAACATGCATGGTCTAATGAGACTCGAGTTGGTTTATGTCTTACAAGTCTCATTGAAAATATAGGTGATGGGTAAAAAATGCAAGGATTCATAGGCTCGCATTTCATCAAACATAAAATGTGCATGAGTTGAGATCAAAACAAGCAAGCAAATAAACCATGAAAGCATATTAATTTAAGCATGAATCATTCCCCATGTTGGTTTCTCCTAATTACCCATTAACCCTAGCTAGGTGACTACTCACTCATTATCATGTTGATCATGCTAGCAAGGTTGTCAATCATACCAACAAAGTAAAACATGATGAATAAATGAAAGTAATTAACAATAATTAAAAAGGGATTAAGAGAATTATACCTACTAATGATTCCAATAATAAAGCAAAGAATAAAAGAAGTACTTGATGCTTGATTGAGAGGTTGTCAATCTCCCAATAATAACCCAAATAATCTTCAATTACCCAAAATAAAGGATGAACAAGAGAGAGATTAAGGAAATAAAACTTGTATTAAAACTTGATTAATTGTTGATTACAAAACTAAAGAGAGATTTTGATTGATATTAACTTCTCTAAGAATTGATAAGAAGAACATGCTCTTCTAATTAGACTAATGGGGTATTTATAGTGGAAATTAGGTGGATGCATTAGGGTTAACTAAGGTCTTAAATGACGATTAAGTCCTTACTTAAGGAAACGCCGGTATTTTCTGAAGGAAGGGCATCTTTCTTTGAAGCTTGAAGAAACGAATTTGCGCTGTCTTGGAATCCGTGCGTCTTAGGCTCGGGACGGCCGGATTCCTGTGTCTCTGCCCGGGCGTCTTTGGGAGAAGACGGGCGTCTTCTGGTGGCTGCTGCCCGGGCGTCTTTGGGAGAAGACGCACGGATTGTGAAGGTGGAGGATGGGCGTCTTCTTGGCAATCCGCACGGATTGCAGCTCGGTCTTGTTTCTTCTTCTTTTCTTCCCTTTTCTTCATAAAATCCTTGGGGATGCAAGGATCTTTCCTCATCATTTCCCAACTACTATAATATGTACAAAGGCCTTCTAATCTTGTCTCTCCTTGATGCTTGGTCATTGAATTCAATCAATTTAGTCTCATTTTGCCATGAAAATGCAAGGTTTGCACTCCTTTCCTACCAAGGACACAAAACCTAAAAGAATATGCAAAACAAAGAACTAAAGACAATAAATGACCCAAATATGCACTAAAAAGCATGGGAACAAGGCTAATTCGGGGACTAAATATGCGCTAATTATGGTCACATCAAATATCCCCAAACCGAACCTTTGCTCGTCCCGAGTAAAGAGGTGACAAAGACTAGGACCATTATTTAAACTAACCTAATAACATAGCCGACATGAGACAATTAGCGGGTCTCACTCCGCCCCTTCAACTCACAACAAGACAACCATGAGGTAGGATGCCTTCTTGCAAGGCAAGGTGGGTCTTGCCAAAATGGCGACACATCCAAACATTAAGCACACAAAATCAAATAATGGATGCATCTACAAAAGGAATAGCCACTTCCTCATCAAGTGGCGGAGTCAACTAAAAGAGAAGAAATTTAAGAGCATATATTCCGTCACAAATACTAGTTCAACAAATTACTAAGGCTAAGAGGATGGCACTAAATCACCTCCAAATGGTGTTAAACTAGACTACTTTCGTCCTCAATTTCCAAATACTTTCGTCAAGAGCGATCGTATGGCATGGAATGATGATCCCCATGATGCTAGTAGCATATGACATGCCAAGTCTCGAGTTCTCTACAAAAGTAAAGGTCATGGATCGTCCCAAGCTCGACAAAGTGGCTTGACAAAAAGGCTTTTTGGGAATGAAATGCTCAAATCGTTGTAAACAAGGGTGGATATGACTAGCATTCAAAAATTGACCTCATTCAACTTTCACATTTCAAAAATTTGAGATGGGGTTTGTCCCTTCCGTGCTAATGTCCTTTGCTTTCGCCATCGCTTATTAGGCAACCGGTTAACCTCTAGACAATAGCTTTTCGGGGTGATAGTCACTCTGTCTTTGGGCGGTTGAATTCACAACCGTGTGGGGGCCCAATTCAATGGATCCCTCTCTAAAGCACATCGAAGTGGTACGCCTCCATCAAAACAACTAAAATTCTCAATATTTCAACATTTCATAACATTTGAGGTTTCCTTGGCAATAAAACGTTTCCACATACAAAATCTTTGAAATGAGCACTTCAAACTTATTGATAGAAAGTATTTTTGGGTTGCCATACCACAAGGTCAATCAAGGTCACCTAGACAAGTTAACCAAGTCCACATCGCATCACGGGGTTGGAATAGGTGACTCACATGCAAACCCTTGACTAGGCTTTGGGTCATGGGTCGAAAGACACTAGTATGACACAATCTAGGGTGTTTTACATCCATTCTAGTAGGCGAAGTCTTAAGTTGAAAAAGTATTTGTAATGGCTTAGTTGCTCTTGTCAAAGTTCCCAATTAGGCACTTTTCAAAACATTTTATCTAAATGCAACTATATGCCATGATGCAACTATTATATACATCCTAATGCAAGTGATTCTACCAACTAATATGACATATAAACTAAATGCAAGTCCTAAGTTCACATTGTTATACCGCATCAATCAAAATAAAGCCACATAGTCATTAACATAAAGAGGAAAAAGGATATTGGAAAGATCATACCATGCGGTCTTCAATATCCTCATGTCTCGGATGTGGCGTAGTCGATCAATGTGAACAAGGATAGAACAAACACAATATATACAATATATACATGACTACACTATAAAGGAAATGAACATGTTTTTGGTTTTTCAAATTTCAAATTTTTTATGGTTTTTCGAAATTTTTCAATTTTTTTGGATTTTTGAATAAAAGTTAAGTTAGAATTCCCCATCCCCACACTAATATGGGCATTGTCCTCAATGGCCAAAATGATGGGAAATTATGCAAACATGATGCATGATTTCTATACTAAATGCAAGCTACACTAGTCTACACTAGATGATGCATGGTTTTTGTTTATGACGGAGAGGATAATTTAGATTACCTCCCGTTGTATATGCATGTACTTCCCCAAACCGAGTTAGACATTATTGCTAATGTCCTAAGGTTGGGTGTAGTTCATGCACACACGATGCAATGCATGAAACTAAATTTTGTCATTTTGGATTTTCAAAAGGTGGGAACAATAAAATGAGAACACCTCAATGGGGCCGAGGTGTTAGTCCTCTATGGTGCTAGGACTACTCCAACAATGATCAAGATTAATAAAATACAAGTTAACAAAACACAAACTTCTTTTCATGAAACTTGAAAATTAAAGAGAGGAGATGAAGAAACTTCACTTAAACTTAGATGGGTGCCGCACGCCCGCTCCACCTAGCCATGAAGTGATCCTCTAGAGATCGCCGTCATCGCCCTCTAGATCAATATCCCACATCTCCTTTGTTGCATCACTCATACTCGGGTCCATGAACTCGTCATCTTCACTTCCAAGCTCCACCGTGTCCCCTCCGTAAGAATTGTTGCTTCCCTCCTCTTGTCTCCCGTTTGCCCCTTCATTTGCCCTCTCCGAATTGGGGAAGAGTAAGTCCATTTGAGCCCATGAGGTAAATGCTCCTTCCTCACTAATCTTTCCCTTTCGAACCATATCGTGGTATTGAGGATAAAGTGCATAGTAATTGTCCACGTTGGTTTCGTATTGGCGGAAGTGCAAATCTTGTAGAATTCCCGTGATAAAGTCATCACGGGGAAGGATGAAGGGGTTGGGATGGTTGTACGGTTGATAAGGAAATGGGTAGGGAGGCACTTTGATCTTCTCATCTTGAGATTGTTGCTCTTGTTGTTGTTGTTGGGGATTTGGAGGTGGTGGTGCTTGTCTTGGTTGGGTTGGGTTTGGAGGAATGAGGTAGGATGGGATTGGAGACAAAGGTCCTCTTCTCGGGGAAATTCGTGGTAGGCCGGTCATCGGTAGATATATCGGATCACTTCCTTTCGTTAACCACTTGATCCGCTTATCAACCCCCTCAAGGGTTATCCAATCATGATGAATGAGAAGAAGATCTTCATTTATCCTCGTGTTTCCCGAAAGTGGAGCATACTCATTATTCTCATTGAATCTCGGATTGAAATGCTTCGCGGGCCTAGTAATGAGTCCTCCATTCACAATGTGTTTCATCCCGTCATCATCACCATTCCTAAACTTTGCCCATTTCTCGAGTAACACTAGAGGTGCATTGAAGTGGTACACACTTCTTCCTTGAATATTGAGGTAGGATTCCATAAACACAAGGTCTAGTTGGTTCACGATCGCCGGATCTCGGCGAGCAAAGAGGGTGCCCGAGAGGAACCGGTAAGTGACTCTTAAGATCGGATTTTGGATATAAAAAGCAAGACATTCCTTGTTGTGTATGAAGTCCCGGCCGGTCATGGCCCTCCACAAAGGTTCAACACTGTATTTCTTTGGCTTCGATGTTCGGGTAGGCGAAACATCGAGTCCAAGCACATTTGCGAATTCTACAAGGGTCATCATTCTTGGGACATTTTCCAACCTAAACTCTATGCATATTGTTTTGTTCAAGGTTGTAATCTTCAAAAAGCTCAAAAACTCAAGCACAAGAGATCGATAAGTTTGCTCATACATGTGGAAAAGGGTGGAGAGACCAAATACTTCAAAGAGAGCTTCCACTTGGTGATAAATCCCAAGTTTCCTCAAGGTATCATGACATAAAAACTTAGTAGGGAGAATGTTCTTACTTAGAAGCCGGTGGAAGACTAGTCGTTGCACATCATTGATAAACTCAGCATTTGAGAAGTCATCAAGTCTTGTAAGATCCACTATTTCTTCATGCTCCCTTCTCAATGTGTTGACATGGGAGGTAGAAGAACTTCCCCTCATCCTTGGTCTCCTCCCATTCCTAAAAGAGGATCTCCTTGGTGCCATTCCTTGATTATTGAGCTGGATTCTTTTTATTTGTGAAGGAATAAAGATGCTCCTTGTTGATTGAGTGTTGCCTTTGAAACCCTAGAAATTTGGGGGTTTTTGATTTTGTGGGGTTAAAGAGTGATTAGGGATATGCTTTGGAGTCATAAGGAGGTGGGTTTTTATAATGCAAGTGGAAGGAAGGGTGATGTGTCACTAAATGTGTGGTGGGATGTAATTTAATTAAGAAAAGACGGGTCAAATCATCGCAGGAAGACGGGCGGATTCGAGCAGAAGACGCTCGGATTCTTTCTTATCGGGACGGGCGAATTCTGGGTAAGACGCCCGGATTCTGTCACAGCTAACTTTCCAAAAAAATATGACGCCACAAAGACGGGCGTCCCGAGCATAAGACGCTCGGATTCTTCAATTGCGGGACGGGCGTCTTCTGCTAAAGACGGGCGGATCCCTTTCCAGGGATTTTTCTTGAAATGCACAGGTAGAAAGACGGGCGACTTTCTGCAAAGCCGGTCGGATTCTTCAGGACGAGCGTCTTCCCTTCTGATACGCTCGGATTCTTCTTCAGTCCCAAAATCTTCAAATTCTCAGCTTAGCAGGACGGACGGATTCTTCCCAGGCCGCCCGGATTCCAGCAAGACGGCCGGATTCCAGGGAACACGCACGTGTTCAAGCCGTGAATTCTTCCTTTGACTTCCTTTCCTCTCATAGATGCTTCCCCACACTTGAAAATTGGTTCCTTCCTTCATTCAAAATTTGTTAGTGACCCTCCCTCACTCACTCTCATGAAAAGAGCTTATGTTTATTATTAAAGAAATGCAATAAAATTATAAATACAAGTTAGAGGGTTAGTATATTTACAAGTGGTAGTTTAGAGAGGACTCCACCAAACTCTCCCTTTGATGGTTCTTTCAAGGATGAGAAGGCCCGAGGTAGGTGACCTCGACCTCTCCAATAAACGCTCCCTCATAGTATGGCTTCAATCTTTGACCATTGACTTTGAACTTGCTTCCATCTTCCGCCTTGAGTTCAAAATCTCCATATTTTCCAACTTCGGTTATCACATAGGGACCCATCCATCTAGAGTTCAACTTTCCCGGAAAAAGTCGGTAGCGGGAATTGAATAGAAGGACTTTGTCTCCTTTGTGCAAGGCCTTTTGTCTAATTCTCTTGTCATGGAGTAATTTCGTTCTTTCTTTGTAAATCTTTGCATTTTCATAGGATTGTAGTCGGAATTCCTCCAACTCTTGAATTTGAATCATCCTCTTTTGACCACTCAATTTGAGATCAAGATTAAGTGCTCGGATTGCCCAAAAAGCTTTGTACTCCAATTCGATTGGCAAATGACATGCTTTTCCATAGACAAGCTTGTAAGGGGAGGCCCCTATGGGAGTCTTGTAGGCCGTCCTATAAGCCCAAAGAGCATCATCAAGCTTTGTGCTCCAATCTTTTCGGGTCTTGTTCACAACTTTCTCAAGGATTTGCTTGATCTCTCTATTTGAAACTTCAACTTGACCGCTTGTTTGAGGATGATATCCCAAGCCGGTTCTATGTTGAACACCATATTTGGTCAAAAGAGATGCAAGTTTCTTTTCATGAAAATGCGTTCCTCCATCACTTATGATTGCTCTAGGAACTCCAAATCTTGGGAAGATTATCTTCTTGAAGAGCTTGGTGACCGTTTTTGCGTCATCATTTGGAGTGGCAATCGCCTCCACCCACTTTGAGACGTAGTCTACGGCCACAAGGATGTAATTATTCCCATTGGATGTCACAAAGGGCCCTTGGTAGTCGATTCCCCAAACATCGAAGATCTCCACCTCTAGAATGCCCCTTTGTGGCATTTCGTTCCTCCAAGAGATATTCCCCGTTCTTTGACAAGCATCACAATGAATGATGTATTCTCTTGTGTCTTGAAACATTGTAGGCCAATAGAAGCCCGATTGAAGAATTTTTGCAATGGTCCTCCTTGCTCCATGGTGCCCACCGTAGGGTGATGAGTGAAACCCTTCCAAGATTCCTTGGACCTCCCATTGAGGGATGCATCTCCGGTAGAGCCCATCACTACACTCCTTGTAGAGGTTTGGGTCATCCCAAAAGTACCTCTTCACTTCGAATAGGAATCTCTTCCTTTGGTTGTGGTTCAAATTTGGAGGGAGTACTTTTCCAACAATATAGTTAGCATAATCGGCAAACCATGGGGTGATGTGCCTTTCAAGTTGTGTTTGAATGGCCATCAAGATATCATCGGGAAATGAGTCATTGATCGGGGTTTCTCCATTTTCATCATGAAACTGGATCCTTGACAAGTGATCCGCCACTACATTCTCGGCTCCTTTCTTCTCTCTTATTTCTAAGTCAAATTCTTGAAGAAGCAAAATCCATCTCAACAACCTTGGTTTTGCCTCCTTCTTTATCAAGAGATGTCGGAGAGCACGGTGATCCGAAAAGACAATCACTTTGGATCCAAGTAAGTAGGAACGGAATTTGTCTAAAGCATAGACAATGGCAAGAAGCTCTTTCTCGGTGGTATCATAATTCACTTGGGAGGGATCAAGAGTCTTGCTTATATAGTAGATGGCATGAAGAGCTCTTCCTACCCGTTGGCCAAGAACTGCTCCAACGGCGTAGTTACTAGCATCACACATAATCTCGAACGGTAGTTCCCAATTTGGAGGTTGAATTATCGGTGCCGAGATTAGTGCTTCCTTGATTCTATTAAAGGCTTCAACACACTCATCAGTGAAAAGGAATTGGGCATCCTTAAGCAAGAGTTGAGTGAGGGGTTTCGCTATTTTTGAAAAATCCTTTATGAAACGGCGATAGAAACCCGCGTGACCGAGAAAACTTCTCACCCCTATAACATTCACGGGAAGTGGGAGTTTCTCTATCACCTCAACTTTAGCTTTATCGACCTCGATGCCCTTTTCCGAAATTAAATGACCCAAAACAATTCCTTCATTGACCATGAAGTGACACTTTTCCCAATTTAAAACAAGACTAACATCTTCACATTTTTGCAACACAAGAGAAAGATTATGCAAACATGAGTCAAAGTCCTTTCCATAAACACTAAAATCATCCATAAAAACTTCCATTATGGTCTCTAGATAATCGGAGAAGACACTCATCATGCATCTTTGGAAAGTGGCGGGGGCATTACATAAACCAAAAGGCATCCTCCTATATGCAAAAGTACCATAAGGGCATGTGAAGGTGGTCTTATGTTGGTCATCCGGGTGTATAGGGATTTGGAAAAATCCCGAATACCCGTCAAGGTAACAAAAGAATTTGTTGGAGGATAACCTCTCAAGCATTTGGTCAATGAATGGTAGGGGGAAATGATCCTTTCTTGTTGCGGAGTTTAATTTTCGATAGTCAATGCACATACGCCAACCGGTGATCATCCTTGTGGGTATTAGCTCATTCTTTTCATTTGTCACTACCGTGGTACCTTCTTTCTTAGGTACCACTTGGACGGGGCTAACCCACAAAGAGTCCGATATGGGATATATGATTCCCGCATCAAGTAATTTCATAACCTCTCCTTTGACAACTTCTTGCATGTGGGGGTTCAATATTCTTTGAGGTTGAATGGTAGGTCTATGGTCTTCCTCTAGATGAATTCTATGCATGCAAAAGTTGGGACTTATCCCCTTAAGGTCATCTAGACTATAACCTATAGCCTTCTCATGTTGTTTCAACACATCAAGCAATTTTCCCAATTGGTTCTCATCAAGTCTATCATTAACAATCACGGGTTTGGTCTTTGATTCATCAAGGTAAGCATATTTCAAATTTGGGGGAAGGGGCTTTAAAGTAGGAGTTTGTACCTCACTTTCCTCCTTTGGGGTTTCATTGAGAATTTGCTCCATCTCCATTAGACATTCCATTCTCATAGCATATTCAACTTGTTCTTCATTCTCGTCAATCTCATCATATTCGAATTCCATGATGGATTCTTCTTCCTCTTGAGCTTGTAAGATGTCTTCTAGGATGGATTGCTCATCTTCTATGGGTTGACATGCTTCCACAAGGATGTTATGTACTAATTCGGATTGTGCATGAGTAAGTTCTTTGTTAGCTAGAGCGGCCTCAAAAAGATCTACCTCCAATTCCCAATACATATTTTTAGCCTCACTTGCTTCCAAGGCTTCCAATGCTTGCATGGGATCTTTGAAGAAAGGTATACTTAAGTGGTCCTCTACAAAACAATCTATAAGGTCCATCTTGCAAAATATCAAACAACTCGAAAACAATTAGAACAAACCTTAAGGAGTTTTACTTCCCCAAGGCAAAGAAAGACACAACTAATAACAATATAAGAAAATCTAAATCAAGTTAACACCATCCCCGGCAACGGCGCCATTTTTGGTCGGTCGGAGCTATATTCTATTTTTCGGAACAATTGTCGTTGGAAGCACCTAGACCAAAACACAATTTATAGCTTCACAAACAACTCTACAATTAGTAAAGAGGCAAGTAAAGGTCGGATCCCAAGGGACGGGAATTGAGATGAGATTTCTATTGCAACTAGTGGTGTCTTAGGGGTGTCACAATTTGGGTTGATGTAGAAGGTCACTAAACTAAATAGCAATGAAAATAAACAAGCAAGATGAACTAAAAGGGTTGTAAACAATTGATAAAAAGCACTAGGGTGTCATGGGGTCATAGGGGAATCATGGGAATTGATCATACAAACATGTTCTCAAATTATAAGCAAGCAATTATTGTTGTGATGGATTGAGTTGGGTTATATCTTACAATCCTAGGAAAGTTTGGGTCCCGGAGCCGAATCGATTAGATTGTACAACACCTACAAGTCGACTTAGTCTTCCCTACTCAACAACATGCATGGTCTAATGAGACTCGAGTTGGTTTATGTCTTACAAGTCTCATTGAAAAGATAGGTGATGGGTAAAAAATGCAAGGATTCATAGGCTCGCATTTCATCAAACATAATATGTGCATGAGTTGAGATCAAAACAAGCAAGCAAATAAACCATGAAAGCATATTAATTTAAGCATGAATCATTCCCATGTTGGTTTCCCCTAATTACCCATTAACCCTAGCTAGGTGACTACTCACTCAATATCATGTTGATCATGCTAGCAAGGTTGTCAATCATGCCAACAAAGTAAAACATGATGAATAAATGAAAGTAATTAACAATAATTAAAAAGGGATTAAGAGAATTATACCTACTAATGATTCCAATAATAAAGCAAAGAATAAAAGAAGTACTTGATGCTTGATTGAGAGGTTGTCAATCTCCCAATAATAACCCAAATAATCTTCAATTACCCAAAATAAAGGATGAACAAGAGAGAGATTAAGGAAATAAAACTTGTATTAAAACTTGATTAATTGTTGATTACAAAACTAAAGAGAGATTTTGATTGATATTTGTAATACTCCGTATTTATGAGTCTTTGGGTACTCTATCGAGTAGGCCTTACTCTGTCGAGTAAGGGTGAGTTGCGTTTTAAAATAGTTTCTGACCTGTTGGGTACTCGATCGAGTAACTAGGATACTCGATCGAGTAAGGGGGCACTCGATCGAGTACCTTAGGTACTCGATCGAGTAGCCGGTTTACGGGGAGTTTTTCTCGGGTTTTGTTAATTATGCGATTAAGATATATAACCTTTTTCCGTCATCATTCTAAACACTTTTGCAAAACCTAATTTACTGTCAAAGAGAGAAAGCAAGTACGTTCATCATCTTAATCGCATTGTTAGCAAATCCCGGAGTTTGGAAGGTCGGTTTTCATCGTTGGTTATACCGTTGAGATCCTTGCGTCGAGGGTAAGATCTATGTACCCTTTTTGTTGTCTTTCCTATAAGTTGTTTAAACCCTAATATGGGGATTTGGGGGTTTTGTTGTAGATAATGATTGGTAGTGATTATGTGTATGTATGATAGGAGGAGGATTTGTAGAAGAGGCTTTTTGATACAGCTGTTGAGACCGTCTGATAGTTGTGCTTTCCAGGTAGGATTTCCTACTCAGTATTAGTCCCATAATGGGATGATTGTTGATGTGTTGTGGTTGATTGAATAATATAGTAATTGTATTGTGACGGTTTGTTGATTGTGATTGTTTGTCTCTGGTTCTCGAGGCGTGTCCTCGGCTGAGTGGGGTCACTTGCGGGAGTGGCTTCACGCCCTAGTTTCGCCCTTCGTGGAACCCGCCACGGAAGGGGATGTGCACATTAAAGGACAGGGTTATCGCTCATTATGAGGAGCGGGGATTTGGTGGGTGCGGCTGCGGTCCCCCACACCGGGTGGTCGGTCCAAAGGGACAATCGGTGATTGAGATTGTTGGGATTGGTGTGATTGTGTGTGGGTGACGGTTAAGTCTGTCTGTTTTATCTTGTTGTTGATATATTGAGTTGTGTGATTAGTCTTGACCCGTTTAAATGTTTTAAAAACTGTGGTGATCCATTCGGGGTGGTGAGCGATTATTGAGCGGTATGATATGACGCGTATGGGATAGGCTGGGATGAGTCATCACGTGGCGATTAGAAGTCTTCCATTTGTGTCGACGATGTTTTATAGCTTTGATAGTTTTAGCAGTAGACCGTCTGAGAATCTTGTATTTCTTTTTATCATTTTGGAATTGCTATGTAATCACTTAAAACTTTATTTACTTTTAAAGTTGTTTCGTTATTGTCTTATTAATATCATGCCTCGGGTAACCGAGATGGTGGCATTCTTATACCTGGGTGGTCCTGGTAAGGCACTTGGAGTATGGGGGTGTTACAAATGGTATCAGAGCGACGATCCTGAAACCTGTAACCAATGAATCCAATGAATATAGGGAGTCAATTAAAATGAACCCGGGGTAAAGGTTGTAGGAGCTAATGCAAAGACTTGGGAGACGTCCTAAAGTCGCGAACGCGCCCTACAATTTTGAACCGGTCACCATGGGATATGAGTCGGGATCGCTATGTGTTTATCCTGTGAATTGTGTACCTATATGGTGATGTGTGGCATGAATCAGTGGATGTATGTATGTGGAGAATGGGGAATGTGTAGAAAAGATGGTGATAATGTGATTTCGTATATTGCTGATTGAAAGCATGTTGCATGATAGTTGGTTTACAATGTTGGTTGGAATTGTTAGAAAAGTGTATGAGAATGATGAGTAATATGTTGGAAATGGATGAATTGATTGGAAAAGATGGGGTAGCAATTGCAAGAGAATATGAATTTTGTGATTATGAATATGTTTAAGTGACGAAGTGTATTTGTAATGTTGTTGTATTAGTAACATGGAAATAGGATTTGTAATGTATGAGAATGTTGTGTTACGAAAAGTTATAAAATTTAAAGTAAGCGGTTAGTACATGACTAATGAGTTAAATAATATATGTGCATGATGGATGTTGTTGCTTGATTGTTGAAAATAGTAACATATGATTATGAATACTGGTTTTATGAGTTTTGGACTGGTTTTGTTTGCTTGGTTGTTGTTTAAGTTGTTTGGAAGTAAAATCAAGTAGTTGTGTTTTTTTTCGATTATAAAGAGGTTGTCTTTAAACTGTTATAACTTGAGATGCATAAATGATTTTGATGTTATTCCAATTGGAGGTGATAGCTTGTCCTTTTACGATTCTAACGATAGGTCACACGCCCAAAACGACCAAGTAATGAGTGAGTTATGACTGTTTTACGAAAAATGGACAGTGCTGAGAATTGGGGTACTCGATCGAGTAACTAGGATACTCGATCGAGTAAGGGGGAACTCGATCGAGTACCTTAGCTACTCGATCGAGTAGCCCTGGTGATTTGTTTTACGTGCTTCTGATCTTCACCTACTCGATCGAGTAAGTCCCTTACTCGATCGAGTGGCCTGTACTCGATCTAGTGACCCCTGTTTTGGGTCATATGCTTATCTTTTGACATTCGTTGCATATTATGTTTAATTCAAAGTTGTTATTTTACTTCTTTATGCATTGTTTTACATGTAAGTTGGTCTTGATGCGTAAGTTACCCAATCTTATGGGGTGGTGAGTGGCACCTTATGCTGAGTATGAGTTTGGTGGGAGGAGATGAGCTATATGTGGTTGTGCTGAGAAGTGGAAAAAGAAAAAGAATATTGATGAGCTAATTGAGGCATGGTGCAAGTTTTGGTGAGACGTAGTGAGTGATTTATTCGTGAAATTGAGTGATGTAAAGTAAGTGAAATTGGGTAAGGGATGATGTGGGTCTAAGGAACGTGAGAATGAAAAGATTGAAAGGAAGGTTTGGATAGTGGCAACTTGAGATGTGTAAAGAATTATAGAGTGAGATGGTTAGGAGTCGTGTGGGTCAAGAATATATGTAGTGAAAGTTCGTTTTAAAGGGGTTGAGAAGAGTAGTATATAGTGAACTTTATGGAGACATGTTGCGAGGTGGATTTGTAGACAGTGAGTGAGTTTGGGAGATTTGGTTTATTAAGAGGTGAAACTACGTGTGATTTCTTTGGGCATTTAACGGCATGAAATGAAGTTGTTTAAACAGTGAACGTTAATTTTATGGATAGGTTAGTGACAAGTGTGAGCGATAGCATGATAAGAGAAGATCCATGGTAAGAAAGAGTGAGATGATATCGACATGAAATAATGGGATTTGAGCTTTGGCGGAATGAGAAGGTAACCGGAGCACTAAAGAATTAGATAGAAGTAATAAGAAGTTGAGCTATTAAATGGTATTGTTGAATGTGAAGAGAAAAGAAGAGTAAAAAGTAAGCTAAGGAAAATTTTCACCGGAGTTATGTGATATAAAGGTAAGGAATCATCGAAATGTGTGATATTACCATGAGAATGTTAGTTAATGGTTATATGGGAGCTTCAGGACAACATGATTAATAATGAGTTTCGAGGAATTAAGGGAGTAAGAGTTGGTGGAGTATTTACACGATATGAGATTTTTGGTGGAAAGTTAGATGACGATACAATTAAGATAGTATTGGGAATAATGTTGAGGTAATTTTGTTGATGGGTTTGATGTTCTTTATTTGGGGAAGTTAACCAAGATAGGAGAAAAACCGTGTTGTTTTGATATGAGTGTAAGAGGTTTGATATACGAGCAGTGGTGGTATTGTGGTGTTGTCACTAGTAGTTAAGGGTGATGATAAATAAGAAAGACAGCAGTCCTAGAGTGGTTGATTTTACAAAGGCCGGATTGATATGTATGGTTGTAAGGGAGTATAAGATGTGGTTATATGAGGCGAGCGCTAGTGGTTGTATATTAATGGTATGGCATGAGGTGATGGTTATGCGAATGGGAAAATATGTTATGAGGGGCATATGAGTTAAGCTCGGGCGACAGGTAACCTTTATCGAGTGGTAACTTACGTGATCAGGATTGACTAGTTGGATGTGATTATTGGTCTATGATGTGTATAAATGTTTGTGTGAGGTTCTGACCTCACGAGAAGCGGTATGTTGTGATAGTTATAAAGATGTTATATGAATGTTTGTGATATATGGAGGGTACGACAATCTGATGGAATGAGGCTAAAAAGGTAATAGTTTGATTGATTTGGCATGGCTAGTTATAATTTTATGTGTATTGATAACACATGCGTATTCCGTGAAATGGTAGAGATGATGTTCATGAGGTGCTTATCTGTTTATCCATATAATATGTTGCGTTGTGATTTAATAAAGTGGATTTGAGTAAGTTTTTCTTGTCTGAGAAGTTATGTTGAGTAAGTGTTTATGGGTTTGAGTAAGTTGTGATGCATATCGGTGCGGTTGTGGTGCCTAGGGTGGTGATCCGGGCACGGTACTTCGTGTTGTGATGCGGGTATTTTCGCACTGCGGTGCGGTTGTTGGTGATGGTGTCGTGAAGCCGTCACCGGTTGTGGTGGAGTAGGCGGGATGATTATGATACGAGTTTTCGAAAGTGCATACCAGTTATACATAGATTGTTGTTTTGTTTGCTGTTGTTCTTTGTGAGTTTTGGTTGAACATGTAGACTGTTGTTTTGTTTGTTGATGTTTCTTACCAGTTTCAACTTGGATGTGAGGGTAGAGTATGATATGGGAGAAAGTTGTGTATGTTTTGTTGTTGTGATGGTATAGTGATTTTCTGTTGATAGGGCACAGTTGTAAGAAGTTGTACAGAACATTTGATCTTGTGGTAGATGAGACAGCGGTGTACATAGTCATGGCAAGTGATTCGTAGAACATGTCTGGTAATGATCTGAAAGCTGAAGGTGGTTTTAATCTTTCGTTGGGCTAGTGAGGGAAGGGTGTTTGGATTTAGTGTCTTGTTAAGTCATGTATGAGTTTTGCAGTGATGAAAGAAAAGAACTTGAGGATCTTGTGTGAGTGTACGTAACACGTGTGGATCGTGAGTTATGCTTTTGGCGATAGAAGTTTTATATAGTCTATATAGGGAGGTATGTCATGTTGCGGTAATGTGGAAGAGTTGGAGTATTGGTTATGCTAAGGGTTTTGCGGTATTAGTTAGATGGAGTGCAGAGTGAATTGAAGTATGAGAACTGTTTAAGTAAGAAAGCCTTGGAAATAGGAACGGTTATAGAAATGAGGTTATAGGCGGTTATCTTTGACATGTGGTGGTGATGAGGATGATGAGATGATTTAACTAAGGATTTAGTATTAGTGAGTTACGAGGACGTAACATTTGTCTTAAGAGAAGTAGGATGCGATAAAAGTGAGTTTCATGGTTGTGCATGTTGTAAAATAATTGGAAGTAGAGTGTTAGCATAGCGTAAAGGAGGGATTTGTTTTGTGGTTGATGTTGTTAAAAGGCCATGGCCGTGCTTGTAGTAGTGTGATGTTTAGGAGTTCGAGAGTTTTGAGAGTGGCATGATGATGTTTATGAGTGTAAGTAAACTTCGAGGACGAAGTTCCTTTTAAGGGTGGTAGAATGTAACATTCCGTTTGATGTTAGGGGTATTTTGATATTGGATTGGCTCTGGGTGATGTATTACGGAGCTAGTTGGTGTGTATGGAGTTGGTGTTGAGAGATATATAATGGAGTCGGTACGATATCGTGAGCCATGTTGTGGAGGTAGGAATAGTTAGTGGGGTTGGTGTTACGAGTTCATGTTTGGGTTGGAGTTTTGTTTTGAGTTCTTAGTCACCTTGTTGTGTCTTGATCGAGTTAGTATGTTTGTTTTTGAGTATGGGTTGAACTTCGGGGACGAAGTTCTTTTTAAGGAGGGAAGACAGTAATACTCCGTATTTATGAGTCTTTGGGTACTCTATCGAGTAGGCCTTACTCTGTCGAGTAAGGGTGAGTTGCGTTTTAAAATAGTTTCTGACCTGTTGGGTACTCGATCGAGTAACTAGGATACTCGATCGAGTAAGGGGGCACTCGATCGAGTACCTTAGGTACTCGATCGAGTAGCCGGTTTACGGGGAGTTTTTCTCGGGTTTTGTTAATTATGCGATTAAGATATATAACCTTTTTCCGTCATCATTCTAAACACTTTTGCAAAACCTAATTTATCACAAAGAGAGAAAGCAAGTACGTTCATCATCTTAATCGCATTGTTAGCAAATTCCGGAGTTTGGAAGGTCGGTTTTCATCGTTGGTTATACCGTTGAGATCCTTGCGTCGAGGGTAAGATCTATGTACCCTTTTTGTTGTCTTTCCTATAAGTTGTTTAAACCCTAATATGGGGATTTGGGGGTTTTGTTGTAGATAATGATTGGTAGTGATTATGTGTATGTATGATAGGAGGAGGATTTGTAGAAGAGGCTTTTTGATACAGCTGTTGAGACCGTCTGATAGTTGTGCTTTCCAGGTAGGATTTCCTACTCAGTATTAGTCCCATAATGGGATGATTGTTGATGTGTTGTGGTTGATTGAATAATATAGTAATTGTATTGTGACGGTTTGTTGATTGTGATTGTTTGTCTCTGGTTCTCGAGGCGTGTCCTCGACTGAGTGGGGTCACTTGCGGGAGTGGCTTCACGCCCTATTTTCGCCCTTCGTGGAATCCGCCACGGAAGGGGATGTGCACATTAAAGGACAGGGTTATCGCTCATTATGAGGAGCGGGGATTTGGTGGGTACGGCTGCAGTCCCCAGCGGCGGGGGTCCAAAGGACGATCGGTGATTGAGATTGTTGGGATTTGTGTGGTTGTGTGTGTGTGACGGTTAAGTTATCTGTTTATCTTATTGTTGATATATTGAGTTGTGTGATTAGTATTGACCCCGTTTAAATGTTTTAAAAACTGTGGTGATCCATTCGGGGTGGTGAGCGATTATTGAGCAAGTATGATATGACGCGTATGGGATAGGCCGGGATGAGTCATCACGTGGCAGTTAGAAGTCTTCCGTTGTGTCAGACGATGTTTTATAGCTTTGATAGTTTTAGCAGTAGACCGTCTGAGAATCTTGTATTTCTTTTTATCAGTTTGGAATTGCTATGTAATCACTTAAAACTTTATTTACTTTTAAAGTTGTTTCGTTATTGTCTTATGAATATCATGCCTAGGGTAACCGAGATGGTGGCATCCTTATACCTGGGTGGTCCTGGTAAGGCACTTGGAGTATGGGGTGTTACAATATTAACTACTCTAAGAATTGATAAGAAGAACATGCTCTTCTAATTAAACTAATGGGGTATTTATAGTGGAAATTAGGTGGATGCATTAGGGTTAACTAAGGGCTTAAATGACGATTAAGTCCCTACTTAAGGAAACGCCGGTATTTTCTGAAGGAAGGGCATCTTTCTTTGAAGCTTGAAGAAACGAATTTGCGCTGTCTTGGAATCCGTGCGTCTTAGGCTCGGGACGGCCGGATTCCTGTGTCTCTGCCCGGGCGTCTTTGGGAGAAGACGGGCGACTTCTGGTGGCTGCTGCCCGGGCGTCTTTGGGAGAAGACGCACGGATTGTGAAGGTGGAGGACGGGCGTCTTCTTGGCAATCCGCACGGATTGCAGCTCAGTCTTGTTTCTTCTTCTTTTCTTCCCTTTTCTTCATAAAATCCTTAGGGATTTCCTTGGGGATGCAAGGATCTTTCCTCATCATTGCCCAACTACTATAATATGTACAAAGGTCTTCTAATCTTGTCTCTCCTTGATGCTTGGTCATTTAATTCAATCAATTTAGTCTCATTTTGCCATGAAAATGCAAGGTTGTCACTCCTTTCCTACCAAGGATACAAAACCTCAAAGAATATGCAAAACAAAGAACTAAAGACAATAAATGACCCAAATATGCACTAAAAAGCATGGGAACAAGGCTAATTCGGAGACTAAATATGCGCTAATTATGGTCACATCAAATATCATAGTGACATATGATGAATATCACACCATAAATCACAATTTAACTATGAATAATGATAAATCTAATATTAAAGGGTAACCCACCTAATATAACAATTTAACAACGGATATTGACCCAGAAACTTAAATTTAATTCAATTAATTTTTAGGATTCTGAATACCTGATCACACGATTAAAAATACAGATTTTTTGAATTTTCAGAATATAGGAAAGAAGGTTTAAGTGAGCAAAAAAATATGGGATTTTTGTTTTGTGATAACTACTTTTGGTAAGTGAAGAGTAAAAGGAGGGAGTGGGGCAGGTAGTTGTATTTTACGGATAAACATTTTTTTTTAAATGGATAAGGAGCATGGAGGAGTATACTCTTGGGAGTATAGTATAAGAATTGGAATATGCCCTTAATAATTATGTAAAAACAAATGTAAACTATTGATGGTAAAGAAAGACAAACTAAAATTAACAGCAAATGTCAGTACTCAGTAGCATGAAATACAGTATCGTTCACACCCTCGAAAGTAGCATTCAGCTGCCCTGGGAAAAGCTAAAGAAAACCCTTGCAGCATGTCAAGCTTGACCATAAGCTACAACAAAAATCAATTCTTAAATGTGCTACAATTTCCAAAACATCAAGGCCTCAAACATAATCGCAGCTGCTGTAGATGAACCCTCTCAGTGTCTCATTAGAGGGTCACCAGATATTAGCCATACAATGCACGCCAAGGCTCCTCGGTTTTTGTCGTTGTCCTAGTGTTCAGCTTGATCTGGATTCTATCAAAAGATAATGAGAAGGCATTCGCCAGATGCTCCCCCAATTTAAGTAGTACCTATCGACAAGAATAACTTAAAGTTGGTCACAAACAAATAACCAGGTAGCAGAAATTTTTGAGGCAAGGATAGATAGTGAGAATGTTCTTCGAATAAGAGAGCTTCTGAAAACAGTCGGCAACAAGGTTCTATGTTTCCGCTAAGTTACTCATGTCACATTTTCACATACTTCTCATTAATGGAACAAAAACATCATTTGGGACAAACAATAGAAATTTTCCATCATTTAGTCCAGTCCAAAACTTCGACATGAGCTCAGGCTGGACAGCTGTAGCTAAGTATAGTTTCCAAGGTAAATGGTGAAGATAAAGAAACTAATCCATCATCCTTACCCTCATCTGCAAATCATGACTAGTGCACAGTTGTATGTTATGGGGTTTGCTCAACCAATCATCAAATATAAATTATTGTATTGGAAATTTGGAACCGGGTTAATTGGCAAACTAGGATGCCAAAGCTCTTTATATATGAGCCAAACCCCTAGGAGGTAGTAGCGTTCAATAAACTTGAAGCCATTCCTCAAACAAAATTGAACACTGAACCATGCAAAACTTTCAATGGAGTTTGGTAAGCCAAACATCGAATTGAATTTTTTTTAACGGAAATTTGGAACCGAGTTCATCGACAAACTAGATTGCCAAAGCTCATTGTATTTGAAGCAAATTTTGGGTTGGTAGCGTTCAACAAACTCAGAGCCATTTCTCAAAACAATAGAACACTGAACCATACGGTTGCCTAAGCTCTTTCTCTTAGAATAGGTAGCGTTCAATAAACTCGAAGCCACTTCTCGAACCAAATTGAATATGGAACCTTGTGGTTGCCGAAGCTCTTTATATCTGAACCATTACTACTACTACTACTAAACATTACGTTAAGTACGCCTACGCCTACCAGTACACCTAGTCCTGCTCCTACCACTATCACTACCACTACCACTACCACCACTAAAAATAACTACTTAACAATCAAAGGAAGTCATATAAGCTCTACATGACAACATTCCTTCCTTCAACAGATCTACAACTCTAATTGATGAAGCAAAGCCGTGTAATCAAATAAAGGAAAATCCAAGACTTTAAAACTGTTAAATCACTGAAATGTTCATGTGATTTAAAGGTAGGAGTTAGCTACACAGCAAGGACTGCTAAACTACCATTCCTTTTGTAGTTTGAGATCTTATTTTTCACTCTTTATCAAATACATTCTGATTCCTAACTTTAGTCACGTATTCTATCGGCTTTGTATACTTTGACAGTGACGATATAAAGAATGGCACGATAACGTAAGTTTGTTCATATTCATGAATCATGATCAACAATAAAAGCGGAGTACCTTAAATAATGAAAAAAATGAAATTGTAACATAACACAACATAAATAATAGAGAGAAAGGGTGGACTGGAAATATGATGAATCAAAATTAATGGAAGGGAACACTTATAGTTCAGTCTCGAATCCACCTTACGGAAAGGGGGGTCTGGACTGGAATTTCGTTACCTCTTGTTCTCCCTTCACGCCTATTATCCCAATCAGAACTGCAGTAGGAAATTTAAGGCAGTGGACAAACTGAAGCAAACAGGCTAATGGCTCATAATGAATCTTCAAAGATGAAGGTGCTTGTTCAACTGTTCTAATTATTTCTTTAGTGAAGGCCATTGTAGGCCCCATCTGCAAGCCATAAAGTGAGCTTCCTTCATTATTTAGTGATGAATTCTTATCATCACTCTTCAGCTTTGCAGCTGACAGAATGTATGGAAGTGTGAGAATCACATCAGATGACTGATATTCTCTGGTTATTGACCTTAAAATTTCATGGAGCGCACATGGCAAAACTGGAGGCTCATAATGTTCCACAAGCAACAAGGAAACCTGAAAAATGGAATGAATAGGCAAAGAAGTGTAAGATAAATCACACTAATAACATATGTAGAAGCCATAAAAACCCTTAAAAAAAACAAAAACCAGATAAGCTATTACTAATCACTTTTCACTCTCCAAAGTCCAAACTCTACATAAACATGCAGTCAGACATTTCAGAATCTTATCACAATTATGTAACAGAAAAGAATACTCGGGCATATATCAACTACAATTGCATGATGTGCTTTTGCGCTACCTCATTCCGAATGCACGCATGCACTGTCAAATTCGGTTTGGGTACAATATGGGTTTGATTGAATAGAATACAGGTTGCAAGACGAGTAACTTCCAGTTCAGGTGGAATATAGGATGGGTGTATGTCAGGTTTGCGTATAATATTGGTTGCATATATGTGGGTCGTTCGCCGGATTAAGGTCAGGATATGGGTCAATTGACTCAATTTAACAAGCATGGACAATTAACAAGCAGGCTTGAAATTAGAGAACGTTGCAAGGTTATCGAACAAGTGCTAAGGATTTGAGATATGCAGTCCAGCCCACTAAAGACCCGCAAAATAGTAAACCTGTGGACAATGGGGATCGATCCAAATTCCTACATTCGAAGATGAAGCTTTTTGAGTCCAAACAGCCTACAATGTACACGTCATAATTTTAACCAAGGGGAATAACAAAAGAATACAATAACGACAGTTATTATGAAGCTTTATGTTAGCCAACCTCAAATTATTTTGATACACAGGCTTTGTTGGTGTTTGAGAAGGGAAAGAGTGAGGGAAAAAATTAACTATTTTCTTTGATAAAAGTCAGGAACAGTATTAGAAAACTGATGGAGCAATATAGGGCAGGAATTTCCTCTAGTTATACAGCCACAGGTGAAAAGCACTGAATGTAGCCAATCGGTATCCATTAAAGATACATGTGGCCTTAGCCAATCAACATAAGAATAATGAACATGCCATCTAGCAACAGAAAATGTGCCACGTATGATAAACTTTTCCAATACCACCACATAAATATAACAGGTTCGTGAAATTTGTTAGTTATTGACACAGCCTAGTCGTATAACCAAATCAAAAGTAATTCAAACAACAAAAAAACACAAAGATAGGCAAGGCGAGTATCGATCCACAGACGGTGAGTTAAAAGTTGATTGCTAGATGTTTAGTTTACATCAAGTGATGTGTTGGATTTTGGATTTTGGTTGAGTTTTAAACTAAAAAAAACTAAATGACTAACAACAAAATGAACTAAAATAAACAATGAGAACAACTAAATGCAATAAAAAGAGATTGGTGATAACAATGAGAGGGAAACTAGGGTTTTCGGGTTCACTCATATGACAAGGGATGTGTCGAGACACAGAATGAATGTGTCGAGATACAGACAGAATGAGGTCGAGATCAGGGTTTAGCTACGTCCTCTAGACCTTATGATATCCTTACAATGACACTAACGGGCTCGCGTAATTCGGTAAATCCTACCAAAATTATGCGGTTCTACTAACTAAACTACTTTTGATCTTAAGATTAGCAAAATAACAAATAACGTATAGGCTCTCGTAATTCAGTAAATCCTAGCAAAATTATGCGGTTCTACTAACTAAACTACTTTTGATCTTAAGATTAGCGAAATAACAAATAACGTATAGGCAGTCTACCAAGGCCTGTCTGGTGCCATGGTGCCATGACTAGTGGAGATTGAAGATCGGAGCTTGTAAATGAGGATTTTAGGGTGGGTAATTTCCGTGGGTTTCAGTTCTACTGTAGAAGGGTAGAGAGTGTAATTTAAGCTATGAGGAGAAATAGGGTGATTTTGGATTTTTGGGTGCTTTGAAGAGCTGAAAAGTCAATCAATTGGTTTAATATGGTTTTGGCAATGAAGGGAGAGGTTAGATTTGGAGGCATAGATGACCCATTTGGAATAGAGTCCTTCATAGGTACGGAATGAGATGATAGTTTAGGCATTTTTGTAGGTTGGTTGGGAGTGTTTATGAGAAGATTGTTAGGAAGGTTGATAAGAGGAAGGTTGTGGGGTTGGTTGTCTTCGCCCTCGAGCAGCCAAAGGGGTTTTCTAACTCCACTTCCAAAACATCCTCTACAAAACGATTGAAGTGCTCCATTGTAAGTTCTGGATTTGATTGAGAACATTTATGATTTATCTAAACCCTTGAAGAGCTTGCATACTTGCAAAATGTTCTCTCGATCTTGGGATCTAGCTAACGAAATCTCCTCTTTATCTCGAGATTGAATGGCAAGTTTTCGCTGTTGGGAGCTCACTTGGGCATGCACAAAACTAAACACAAACTATGAGAACGGTCTTAAGGGAACCAAAGACAAGAGTATAAACAAAAACAAGAAGCAACTAAAACAAACACCTCTCTAGCAACGGTGCCAAATTTTGACACGGTCTGGTCGTACAGCCAAACCAAAAGTAATTCAAACAACAAACTGAACATGTAGAATGGCAAGTCGAGTATCAATCCATAGAGAGTATCGATCCACATGTGAGTCGAGAGTTGATTGCTTGTTGTTTAGCTTACACTAAATAATGAGTTAAGTTGGGCTTTTTGGTGTGACTAACAATGCAAAATGAACTAAAGTAACAAAAAAAATAACTAAATGCAATAAAAAGTGATTGGAGATAGCAATGAGAGGAAACTTGGGTTTTTGGTTCACTCATATGACATTTGGAAAGCACTTTAGAAGCAAATCTCACGATCACTCTCCCATTAACAACATCAACACAATCTCATATAATCAATCTCAATCTCCCTAACAACATCACATATAATCACTGAAAATTCCGCTCTATCCTAGGGGAGATCTACTCACACACACTTAACTCAATCATAACAATAAACACAAGGACAGCAACAAATAACATGTTTATAAGGAGATTACTAAAACAAAGAAGATTAAACCAAAATAGAAGAGTAAAGACAAGAAATTTTACCAACAAACAAGTATTAGAGCGGAAAGATTAGAACTTGCATTAACCAAATTATTAAAAGATTCAATCTTGTCTTGATTAGTACTAAAACAAGGAAATATTACAGATAATTAAGAGAGAGTTTAAGTTAAACACAAGAAATTTTGATCTAGGGTTTTGTGCCCATAGAACTCTTCTCCTCAAGCTATTTATAGTTTTATAGTACTACACAAGATGACATAAGAGTATCTTAAGAGAAAAATCCCCGACGGTCCCCTTGCCGCCTATGCCCTACAAGTGTTGAACCTAAATGGCCAAAAATCAAGAAGAATTACAGGTATGTCCAGCCGGTCGACCGGCCCTCTGGTAGGACCTTAATAAAACAAATGACATTATACCAAATACTTGCTGCTGCCAAGTGGGTTATTGCGTCCGGAAAATTGGAACTCGTAGCAAATGGGCAAGCTCCTATAACTCTGAGTAACATAAACTTGAACTAGGATAGGAATCGAATTGAAAATAACGACGAGAATTGTAAAGAATCGCTGATAGTTGACAATAAACCAAACAAGTGCCAGTTACCTGAATGAAACCGTTGTTATCAACAAAATTAGCAAGATGGGCACATGCTTTTTGATCCTTAATACCGTATTCTAACAAGGAGAGCTCGAAATTGGTAACTCTGTAAACATACAAGTGCAGGAGATTAGAGTAGATACAATTTCTGATGTACAAAATAAAAGTGTCAAGTGTTAGAAAAAGAACATACGATTTAGAAAGAGAAGAATTAGGGTTGGGTTGAAGGGCATTGTAAATTGAAGTACCAAATCCTTCTGGATCTTTGAACAGAACTATCAACTTGCTTGCTACCTTCATCGATTACTTATTAATGCTCCGTACAGTGTTTATTCAAGCTGCAATCTACTGCTGATCACTGATGTGATGATGTACTGTATAAATAACCACCCACTCAAACGGAATGTATGCCGTATGCGACATTTCCAAGTTCCAACCCAAAAATTTGTGATAATCGGATACGCTCGATACCAGACCCGCCAAATAGATCGTACCGTGTATCGTTTGTGTTCGTGTTACATGTAAACGGGTCAAAAACACTCAACCCAAATCCAATCCAATTAAATCTCGTGTCGTGTTCATGTTGACTCACTTACATAAATGGGTTATCAATCCTCAACCCTAACCAGTTAATTTCGTGTCGGGTTCGTGTCATATTTTCGTGTCGACTCACTTATATAAATGGGTCATTAAGCCTCAACCCAAACCCATTAATTTTGTTTCATGTTCGTGTCGTGTTTTCGTGTCGTGTCATTATTTGCCAGCTATACTTGATACGACACGGCCCAAAATGTAAATCTCTAGTAAAGCGGTTTTATGATATATCTATAAAATCTAATTAAAAGGGTATGTAACGGCAAATTTTGTATTGCGATAATTGAAATACAAAATAAGGAAACAAAATAAGTTTTTATTAATATCAAAAAAGTTCATGTACAATTTCTAATAATCCCTTGATTCTAACTAAACAAATAGGGTACGCGAGCAAGATCCACAAAAGCGGTGTGCGTGGGTTTGGGGGTTTTACGCGCGACGTTGACTTATATTCTCGGGAGGGTCCGACGACTTGAATCTCTTTTGAATGTTTGAATATTTGAGTTTGAGTTTTTGAGTTGCACAGGCGGCACAAATTTGTTGTGCTTATTGACTGCTTACAATGAATTTCACGAGTTTTTTTTAGAGAGAATTACAAAGCTTTTCTCTTCTTCTTCTTTCTTCGAGTTTTTCTCCCTTTCACCTTCAAATGAATGAGGTTCTCTATTTATAAAGAAATAGTTGGGCTTTTCTCGGACTTGGTTGCAGGCCCATTTCTCGGCTTGCTTACGATTTTAGCCCAAATTGACTTCTGTTTGGATCCGAATAACTCAGAATGACCCGAATTTGATTTAAAAGGAACAAAATATTTATTATTGACTCAACTTAATTAATTTACACTTAAAATAATTTTTAAGTGCCTACAAATTGCCCCCTTGAGACTTTGTGTAATACCCGGATTCTTTGCGACATGCAAAAGTACCATGGGATGTGTGAGGAGACCTCAGGTTTGGTGGGAGAACTACTCGGAAGCAAGGGATGACCGTATACTTGACCAAGTGTGACCTAGACTAGACCTAGTAGGGCTGCAGTGGACCGAGTTAAGGGTTTACTTGATCTAGTAGCTGACACTCGGTTGAGTGGGCGAGCACTCGACCGAGTGAGTGGCACTCGACCGAGGGGACTCGTCACTCGACCGAGTGCCACTGAACAGCACCCGATAAACGCCAATTTCAGGATTTCATCTTATCTTATCCAAATCATTTCCTCCTCCTTCCTTGTTACTCTAAACTCTCTCCCTTCTCTCCAAAACCCTCACAAACACATTCTCATAGGATTCAAGCTTGATTTGGTGGATTATTCATCTTCCTTCTTCCTTTCTCTTACTTTGTAAGTTAAGATCTACCCTTCTCTAATTAGTTGAAACCCTAACTTTTGGGGGTTTTGTTTTGGGTAATTAATTAGTAATTAGTGTATGTAATATAAGTGAGTAGTGGGTGAAAATAAAGGGTTTTGTAGTGTATAAAGTGTAGGATTTATTTGTGATAGTATTGTGTGGTTTGTATAGGATGAGAGGGTTTCATGAGACGGAATCGGGTCGGATTCGAGTAGAAGAAGATATGCTAAAAGGTAGGTTTATCCTTCTCGGTTTCAATAATGTATGTGTGTATATTTGTGTGTCATTTACATCATTTACATATTATGAGTTGTATTGTATCACATGGTAATGTTTGAGGATCTTGGTGAGTCGCTTATGTTGTTGGAAATGCATTATAACATGATATTGGTTTATGAGGACTCATGGAGTCGGAATAATTGAGTAATAGAGGTCTGTGACATGTTGAAGAGTGTATTTCATAATTAGTCTTACTTTGGTGTGTTGTGTTGCATATTATATCATTGCGGTTGTATATGTTGAGGACATGATTGTTGTTGAGAATACGTAAGACGGTTAGGAGATCGTCTTACGCTTGAGTCGCCTCTTGGAGCTTCCCACTCCAAGAGGGATGTGCACATTAATGACTTGAGTACGGAGGGACTCGTGTGGTTGAGACACGACGTCTGGCAGGGGATCCGGTTGGCTTCCGAATCCGATACGTTTAGGCGTGTCCCGATACCTATTTGTGAGGTTTGGTGTCGTTGGCGTGTCCCTAGCACCGGTGGTTATGGGTACGTTTGGGCGTGTCCCGGTACTGACATGGTGATTGTATAATAATGTCTCATTCATATCATTGCCATGTTGCATATTTATCTATCACGTTGTTTCTTATGTTTATTTATTGAAATTGGCGTGTTGTGTGTCTGTGTAAATTGTCACCTATTTCCGGGGTTGCCTGTGTCAATCCATATGATATTTCCGATCATATGGGGAGCAGGTTAAGTACAGGTTGGTTTGATGTCACGCGGAGATGGGACGAGCATCGGACTTGGAGTCGAGTAGCATAGATAGATAACTTAGATGGTAGACAAGTTGTATATTGTCTAGTTCCCATTTATCATTCATTATTAATTCATTTGTAAATCACTAAACTTGTTATTTATATTAATTGTTTCTTAACTGCAACTCCGATTCACGCCTCGAGAAACCGAGATGGTAACATCCTCTCATTACCTTGGCAGGGTAAGAAGAGGGTGTTACAAAGTGGTATCAGAGCGACGATTTTAGAACCTAAACCAATGAACCAAAATGAACCTAGGTTTGTCTAATAAAATGAACCCAAAATGAGTACAATAGGAGGTCAGTTTTGGATGAGTAGGTGCCCTCATATCAAAACTAGTGCCTATTGTCTCGGTTGGTCACTACGTGAGTGGTTATGAGTATGGGAGAATGTTACGTGGCACGTCGCATGATTGCATGTGTATGTGATTATCGTTAAGTTTCTTGCATAATATACTTGTTCAAATGACGTGTGATTATGTATGGAAGTTGGATGCTTGGATTAATGTATGTATCATGTTTTGGAAATGATTAACATGTGTTAGTATGAGGACAATAATTCCGTTCTTTGGATTCATATTGCATGCTAGTTAAGTACTTGATAGTGTTATCAATGGCGTAGGATTAGTAACGGATATTGATAGAGTAGCTAAGAGTACTACGGTAGTGTGACAAGGACGATACATAGGATGATGTATTCGGGGTGAGTCATTGATAGACGGTGGACTCCGGAACTTTCTATTTATGTTGCAGGGATACCATCCGTCAAACCTAATATGAAATTGCAAGCCGTAAGGAGTCACTCAAGTGAGTACGAGCCAGCACTCAACCGAGTGACATATCACTCGACCGAGTGGACCGTTCTACTCGACCGAGTTGGTTTAATCCGGGCCTAGAAAAATTCCGGGATTGAGCACTCGACCAAGTAACTCGGCCGATGTGCCTACTCGAGCTGAGAGATTACACGGGTTTAACCCTTTTCCTCATTTATTATCTTATTCTTCTCATTTCACCTTGCAACTTCCACTTCAAAACTTCCCAAAAATCATTTTTGCAACTCCATTCTTCTCCTTTGGTTCTTAGAATCAAGATTCTTACTTCATTTGACCTCTTTAATTATTACCATTTCAACAATGTAAGTGGTTATTCTTTCAAGAGTTTTCCCCAAATTGATTTTTCTAGATCTACACTAAATAAGTGTGTAGCCCTGCCAGATTACCTATCGCAACAGGTAATCCTCATCGCCAGTGGGGGACCGCAGCCTTGCCCACCTAAGCCCCGCTCATCGCAACGAGCAATAACCCATGTCCAATAATGTGCACACCCCCCTCGTGACGGGAACCACAAGGGCCGAATCAAGGGCATCAAGTCATTCCCGAAGATGACTCCACTCAGTCGAGGACGCACCTCGCAAACATTGACAAACAACAACCAATCCAACATCCAAGATAAACAATTCCAATAATAATTCCAATCATGCCAATACAACAATTATCATCGTCTTAAATCAATTAAACGGGCAACTGAGTAGGGAAACCCTACCTTATCATGAATCCGAATCACAAGCACACAACGGAAGCTACAATTGTTCCTCTACGAATCCTTCACCTAATAACAATCACAACAATTCTAATCATAATCATGCCAATCTACCTTTTCCCCCAAATTTAATCATTAGGGCAAACACTAAAAGACAAATCTAATCAAATGACAAAATACTAGTGACTTACCGTCGAAACTGATGTGAAAGAGATGAACGGAATACTCACGAATGATCAATTGCGTTGAGAGTGATTAAGGGTGATTAGAGGAGTGAAGAATGTAGTTTCGGTTTTGGTAAAAATGAATAGAAACTGTTAAACGGGGTTTATATAATCTTTAATCACCATTTATCAAACCGCAGAAATTAATCCCGTCAGGCCGGTTATTCGGTCGAGTACCTGGAGTACTCGGCTGAGTACGCCTTACTCGGCTGCGTGTTCCTGGGCAGTACCCTGAGCAGAAAACACACGACACCTTACTCGGCCGAGTTAGCCCTATTCGGCCGAGTAAGTTAGACTTAGAAAACCGTGGTATTACAGTCTTCCCTTCTTAAAACGAATTTCGTCCCCGAAACTCACACGCATACCTACATGGCAAGAACACATACCACTGCACGCACCAACCATCACCACATAACTCTCATCCTCTATCCTCGACATTAACTCACCCAACACGCCTAACACCTACCTAAAAACGCAGCTCACAATATAGCATCCACTATAGAGTAGCCCACCTAGCTCCATAACTTTATCGAATACCAACAACACCAGTGCCGCCAACTTTGCCTTACTCCCATACCGCTCACTAGCAAAACCAATATCACTATTATCTATAAAGCAAGTTGTTACATTCTACCACCCTTAAAATGAACATCGTCCTCGAAGTTTACCCACACTCATAAACGTCACCACCAAAAATTGTCAACACTATCGTAACCATACTTACCTAAAACTTTACTCCGTAACCATACACATAAAATACATACTACTACAAGCATAACCTTTACCTTTCATAATATCAACCACAAGTCCATCCTTTATTCTACATCATGACTCAACACTTCCAAATATACCACCGTACGCATAATCATCACTCTTTGTCGCATCCTACTCCTCTAAAGATAAATGTTACGTTCTCGTAACCCAACTAGTACTAGATCCTTAGCTATTGCTTCCCCTTATCACCCTCTCATGTCACTGACAATCGACTATAACTTTAACACCAATAACCATTCCCAGTTCCAAGGCTCTCTCCCTCCCTAATTCCATACTCTTAATCATTCCGCACTCCACCTAACATTTACCACAAAATCCTCAACATAACCACTACCAGGACTCTCCCACATTACCGCACAACCATATTCTTTTCTATTGGCGTACCTATCCCCACCACCTAACTCACGACCCAAAATTGTTACACACCCACTTGATCCTCAAATTCCCCTTTTTATTGTCATCACACTCGTCTATAACTTAACATGATACTAATTCCCAAACACTTCATACTTACTGCTCCGATAAAAGACTATGAACCAACTGTAACTTCCAGCTCAGTACCCACATGTTCTGCTAATTACTTGCCACAACTATGTTAACAAAAGTCTCATCTCACATAAGATCGAAAGCGTTCCAACCACCTCCCACAACTATGTTTTTTCAACAAGGTATCATGGTGATTATGACAACATCGACCACCTTTGCAACTCTGTCTTCCATATTATACTCTAGCATCACCCACAAGTCAAAATCACTCGAAACAACAGTAAACAGAATAACAATATATATGCCTATACTAGACTAACATATACTTTTAGAAGTTCGTCTCACCAGTATTCCGCCTACTCCACCACAACCGATGACGGCATCACAACACTGCCACCAACAACCGCAGCGCAAAAATACCCCCATCGCAACACAGAGTACTGTGCCCGGATCGCAACCCGAGACACCACAACCACATAGTTAATCATCGCAACTTATAAAATCTCATAATTAATGACTCAGTACAACTTCCTTGATAAAAGAAAACTTCCTTAATACCGCTTTACTAGATCACCAAAACACAACATATTGCACGGAATAATTAGATAACAACTTTATGAACATCATACCATACTACTACTCATGAGGTCAGAACTTCACACCATCACTTTGTAGATACCTCATTTCTACACCTCCCGCTAACCACCCAGTGATGATTGGGACGCACGTTTGATATGCGAAACGATTTTATGACAGTCCATAAGTTCATCGACAAGTGATAGCTCAAACACTTGAGTCAACCCCTTGGTCGTCATCTACGCACCGATACGGTCGTTTTGACAGTAATTAGATTTCACTTGGAGTCCGGGTCAAAAACCGCTTCATTTTCTAAAAACCGTTTAAATGCCGAGTCGGAATATTCCGGAATGTTCTAGAATTCTCTAGATATTTATTCCTAATTTAAAATAATTTTTTTTGTTTAAATATCTTCCGTATCTTGTGTTTTATGGAATAAAGAAGTGTAGATCTACCGAAATTCCATAATAAAACGCAGAAATCTTTCTTGCTGAGGAGCAAACCTCTGGGGAAAGGACGCAGCAGGTGTTGCGCCTCTTCGAAGGATCGCAGTAGCAGCAGCGCCTCTTCTCCAGCCTTATTTTCACGCTTTTCAGAATATTTCTGTGATTTATTTCCATATCCGTGTCATTCCATAATTCCTCCGTGTGATTAGTATAAATAGAGACCTTCGGCTTCCATATTTGACACGCGAGTGTTTCGCTCCTTTTTTCTCTCTCTCTTTGTATTCTAGACCACGCTATTGCTTTCGACGCCTACGTGCTTGATCAATCGACCACGTAAGCTCAAATCATTCTGAGTCTCATTCACGTTGCATAGACCGACCAATTTGACCAACTCCACTTTTAATCTATCTAATCAATCTGTTAAATCCTCTAACGAGAGCACTTTCAATGCATATTCGAGTCGAGAATCACTAACGTTAACTTTAGTCAATCTCGTTTCGTCAAACATGTAAGTCCGAGGGTGTAAATCCTATTTTATTATTGTACTTTTATTTTGTATCGATTAATGTAGATTTATATCAAAAGCACGTTCAAAAACCGATTTAAAATCCATCTTTTAAAACCGTATTTACAAAACAGCGGAGGTCAGACGTCGAGAAGAAACGCAGCAGTAGCAGCTGCGCCTCTTCGAAGGGTCGCAGCATCTGCTGCGCCTCTTCCTGGGGATGCCGCTACTCCTGCTCTTCTTCTTCTTCTTCCTCGACTTCCTACAATTTTCTTATTCTTTCCTTTTCTTTCGTTCCTTTTGCTATTTTCAGTATAGAAATTGTATTTTAACTAATCCCTTTCAAATTACAATGCTTAATTCGTCCTATATCTCGAGTAATTCAATACTTGCGGGTTTTCGCCGTTTTAATTCAAATCGATTCTTCTGGGTTTCGACTTGTTCATGTCGAGGTTCTGGGGTCCTAATTTGATACATAAGTTTTCTTATTTGTCCAGTTTCGTTAATCTAACCTCAAGGTTCGTTCTTTTTGTATTTCCGACACGAGTTAGTTGTAATTATGTAAACCTTTGTAAATTCTCGTTTTTTATTCGCTTTATGACTTGTCCAGATGCAGGAAATCAATTAAAGCACTTCAATTCGAGTCTAACATTGATAATCCATCCCAATTTTACCAACGAACAATAACTAACCCGCGGGTCTGACTTTCACAGTCAGAACCCAACTCAAGAACAGACGCAGGAAGTGCTGCGCCTTTTCTAGAGGACGCAGAAGATGTTGCACCTGTTCTGGGTTGGTTTTTGTCCCTGAACTCTTTCTTGCTTTGACGTAGTTCCTAATTACGGTTTAAATCAACTATTATCCGTATTATCACCTCTAATCTGACGTATTTTCATATTTTAAATTCTTTTTTATTTTATTTTCTTCTTCGAAATCCCGTCTTTGAGCGTGCTTTTGACGTAGATCAAATAAACCCTGTAATTTTTGTAATTTTAATTGTTGTAATTCATTTATCGTAATTAGTTTTATGTATGATTTATTTACTTGGCATTCACAAGTAATTAATCTAATTTCCAACTTCGACCCACATTGTTTGCTAAATTACGTGTTAACTGTGGACATGGGCCACATGCACGCCAAGCCAATCTGTGGACGTACATCGTTCTCTTTGAAAGCCACGCTCGGCGGCGTAAAAATGCTTTCGACCGAATCGTTTTAGATCGGTCGGTTTCGTTTCGGCAAAGGCCACGAAACGATGTTGAGATGTTTGGAGTCGCCACCAAGCATTTGTGGGATGCTTGGAACCCGTTCGAAATCCACTTTATACCTCGGTCAAACGAAGCACAAAGCAGTGTTTGACATAGGTACTAAAGATAAGGACTCGTCCCCCTTTTAGCATTCTATGCCTAAAATGACTCTCGTGCGCCCTGGATAAGGCCATCCACTATCCAAAGGTTCTGAGTAAGTGGTGAGGGTACGTATTGGGAAGTCCTTTAATTGGACACCCAATCCCGCTCGCGTTAGCGGCCTCTACTGATCGATCGTGGTTGTTTAAGTGCAAGAGTTGATAAAATGGTAAATGCATGAATGCATAGCACATCCAAAAGTTTAACCTAACATGTGAAAGTTTTCTAAGTCGGTTTGTTTATCCAAATATCAAGTAAATGATGTCGAGTTGGATTAAGATTGATTTGCATGTGAAAACGGAAATTAAACATCCATTTACCAAATTCGGATTATGATGCTTAACACGATCCATTATTTGAAAAAGGGTGTCAAATGACAAAGTGTAAAAACGCAAACTCGTCAATCTGATCCGTCACGTATTCGGATTAACCGTAATCGGGATCGACCTAGACAAGTACCAAAACGAAACAGGACAGCGCCAGGCAGCCCTATTGGGGCGCGAGCCTATTGGCAAGGGAAGGGGCTCTGCCCAGGTTTAAAAATATGAAAACAGGAGCTGCCTTGGGGCGCGAGCCATGAGTCGACCCTAGGGGCGTCTCCTGGTTGTTAAAAAGATTGTTTAAAACCGTATTTGTATTTAAACAATTTGCAAGTATGACTTGCATGACTCGGAATAATTACTATTGTGTTAGTAATATTCGTTGTCGGATTTGCAAGTTTGAAAAGCATAGTTTACAAATAAAAATGTAAAATGTTTGATTTGAACTAAATATATTAAGTTCGTTTCTTTGTAATTAGTCAAGTTTTTCATCGTACTCGGATTAAACCGACATGGTATAAAGAACCAAGGATGATTATGAATTATGACTAATATATTTACAAATGTAAACAAATGATAAAAAATGGTAAATAAAAGAAAAGGGTGTTAAAATACCCATTAAAATGTAATTAACCAATAATATCATCGAGTCACGGAATAAACCGTCATGGTATAAAGAACCAAGGATGATTTTTGTAATGGTCAAAATATGTTTATCTTAAAAATGAATTAAAATGGTAAATAAAAGAAAAGAATTTCCTTTAAAATGTAATTAACCAATTAATATCACCGAGTCACGGATTAAACCGTCATGGTATATGGAACCAAGGGTGATTATAATTTATGGCTAAAAAGTTTGTCATAAAAATGATTTGAAACATTTGAAATGGTAAAAACCAATTGCAAATAAGAAATGAAATAAAGAGGAAAGACGAGAACAAACACGTTTGAGTCTGACCCGAGAACCCACAAGAGGCGTGAGCCTCTTTGCATAACAAAGGGCTTCTGTCTCGGGCCAAAACTCGGTTTTGGCTCGTCTAGCCTATATTTGAATCGTGTTATACATTGTTCATGCATATAAACTCATAAAAACAGTAAAGACATGAAATAAATGAGATATTTACACCCTCGAACTTACATAGATCGATGTTTGCGAAGTAGACGACTTTAGAGACGGTTTTCTCGTTGTGACTAATCTCGATCAAAGTTTTAAAAGGTGCCTTAAAAAAGGATTTAGTTTTGAAAATGGTTGGAAATATGTTGTTGAAAAACATGTTGATTAATGTTGAGTTGGTCGAATGGGTCGGTCGAATGCATGGCGACGGTACCAAACAAAATGTGTAAGGCTTGTGTTTACGATCGGTAGGTCGTAAACACGTGTCGATTTTGTGACTTAGGAAGTCGGGTCTAGAAGTTTAAGGGAGAAGGAGGGGGCGGACTCTCGCGTGAAGATTATGGGGTGTGAAGGTTGGTATTTATAGAGAAATGTGGGGAGGTAGATCGGTTGAGTTTGCTTAGAGGCTAAGCAGACACCCCATTGAGGCACGAGCTACCTTGTGATACAAATGGGTGTATTGTTCTTTTCGCAAATTTGGATTTTCCATTTGTTCTAACCAATGTTTTGTTGGTTGTGATTTGGGGTCTTTGATGGTTGCTTAGCCGTGTAAGCTTCCTATTGGGTGATATTTGGGGTAGGTATTTTGTGTCTTTGACTCGGGTTTGACCCGTGTGAGTCGGGATTTGAATTTCGAGTCGGTTTTTGGCTCGGTGTCGGTTTTGACTCTAATTTGGGTCATTTTAATGGAAATGACATGATAAAGAAATTTATGGAATTATTTTCGACATTCGAGATTTGGTTTGACTCGGTTTGACTCAGGTTGACTCGAGTTGCGGGTTTCGGAGTCGGTTTTGGGTCCGAAGACAGTTTCAACTCTAAATAGTGTTGTTTTAAAGGAAATGACATGATAAAGACAATCATGGCATTATTTTTTGACATTCGGGATTTGGGTTGACTCAGGTTGACTCGAGTTGCGGGTTTCTGAGTCGGTTTTGGGTCCGAAGACGGTTTTAACTCTAAATAGTGTTATTTTAATGCAAATGAAGTTAGAAAACTTTTGAAATCATCTTTCATATTCAAGTAGTGCATTAAATCGTCTCATGTATAGCCAATCCACGCACGCATATCAAAAACACGTTACAGTCCGATCATCATCGGGTGGTTTTTGGAAGGTGCGATCTTGGTATCTCTGAGCCCCCACTTTGACTGAGGCTTGGACAGGGCGAAAGTCAAAGTATGGCCTCCAGGTCAATCGAAGATTACAACCTGAAGACCATTGCGACGTCGAGGCGACTCAAAAGGGTTTGAGCCAAGGACCTGCCGTCGGGAAGGGCGACGTCGAGACGACTCGAGGATTCGAGTCAAGGACCTGCCGTCGGTAACAGTTTAGAGTCTGTCGACTTCCGGTTTGGGTCGTTTAAAGTCCATTGGACTACGTATAAAGGTTCGCCAGCCATATGAAGGAGTCATACCTGAGGCATCTTCGGGATATGTCCTTGAATCTTTTGCGCGCAAAGGCTCGCCAGCCGGTATTGAAGGTGGTGCGTTTTGAGGCTCGTCAGCCATATAAAGGATTTATACCTGAGGAATCTTCGGGATATGTCCTTGAATTGCTTCTTGTGTGCGTGCAAAGGCTCGCCAGCTATGTTGAAGGTACGTTTTGAGGCTCGCCAGCCATGTTGAAGGTGCGTCTTGAGGCTCGCCAGCCATCGATGGTCGGATGATCGACTGTGGGAAATAGCCTGAAACATCGGGCTTATTCCAAGATATTGTCTGGTAATGACTTCCAACCAGGTTGACGTTGATAGGTTTGGCTAGGGAGCGGCGAACTCCAACTTGATGGGGGTCCTAAACGAGCTCCGTGGCGATGAATCATCTGAGCAAGGCTCTTGGGGAGTTAGAAACTTCTCAGGACTCGCCGGGGATATGATTTGCTGCTCATTGGGAGGTAGTGTATGCCATGTAATCGACGGGGTTAAAGCCCTTGGACTTGATGGGTCGGCGTTTCTTGGGAAGAACCCAGTACTCAGTCGGAGTGCGTTTTTCTTCTTAAGATTACCTGCATGGTTAGTGACCACACAAATCCGCAGTCGCATAGACAAGCACGTAGTATGCAAGCATATAAGCACATAAGCATGTAAGCAATTAGCACGTAATATCCCGCGTGAGGGGAGATAGGAGTTTCGAAAGTTGTGAAGCTTAGTATTGAGTCTTGTTACTTGTAGATCCGTGATTTGATAGATCGGAGACACGTGACCGTTGTGACATTGACTCACATAGACGCATATTGACAAACTGACAAGCAGACGGTCGTGAACGTGATACAAAGTCAGTGTCGACAAAACACGGGGGGTGACTCTGACAGAATTTGCACATGTAAGTGCAACTCCTAGCCAAGAAAGGGTGACAGCGCGTATCAAATCCCTGAGGTAGAAGGTCCGCTCGGCTGAGGGAACACAAATTGATTATCTTCTCCGACATCTTTGCCCCCGTTTGCTTGTTTGAGATCCCTTCTCGTGGTATGATGATTCGGAGAGCGGAATCAAGACCTTGTCATCGTCCGAACCGAGCATTAGGCTATGGGCGGTTTTATTTTGGACTGTAGTTGAGACTAAAAAGATTTTTTGAGGATAAAGGACGGGTGACGTCTTGAAAGAGAAGCCCTCAGAGTGATAAGTTGAGAATTTTGACAAAAGGATGGATGGGCGACGTCTTAAGGAAGAAGCCCCCAGTAAAGAGGTATAAGATTAATTTTTGCAGCTGGGTGGGCTTCTTTTGAGGATTGATGTTATTGGTTGAGATTGAAATGGGTGTGCGGTTGCGTCCTTGTTGGGGGACTGCCTACGTATTCGCGTGTTTGCGAAATCAAACCAGATCGTAGTTCTGAGCTGTTTTTTCGAGGGTTGAAAATTGGAATTGTTTTGAAAGGTATGTGCGGTTGTGCCCTTGTAATAGGACTGCCTAGGTATTCGCGTGTTTACGAAATCAAACCAGATCATAGTTCTGAATGTGTGTTGATAATTGAAATTGAGGTGTGTGGTTGTGTCCTTGAAGGACTGCCTACGTATTCACGTGAAGTGAAATCAAACCAGATCGTAGTTCAGGATGTTGATAATTGATTTTGAGGTGTATGGTTGTGTCCATGAAGGACTGCCTACGTATTCATGTGGTGTGAAATCAAACCAGATCGTAGTTCTGAATGTGTGCCTAAGCGAGTTGTTAGGACCTTAAAGTGTGAGGGTCACGACGGTAAACTCCGTTTGGTGACTCGAGAAATTTATTTGAGATAATTCCTCCTTGATCATGAATCAAAGAGGTGTAATTTGTGAAAATGTTCCTTATCATGTGAGCACACTAAAAAGTGGACCCTAAGGGTAGACTAGGTATGTCCCGTTCTCGGTAGTAAAGCATTCGAGGACTACGTATCTGGGTCGGGGTGAAAATGGCTTCGACATTATGGAATGTGGAGATTGGTAATAATAGGTTTGTTTGACAGATAAAAGTCTGGAGTTGAGGGTCATGACGGTAAATTCCGTTTGGTGACTCGAAGGTTGATTGGAGAGAATTACCTCTTGATCATGAATCGAAGAGGCATAGTTCGTGAAAATGTTTCTTGTTCCGTGAGCACACTAAAAAGTGGACTCTAAGAAATCAATGTTTTTAAAGACTCCGTATCGGGGTCAAGGTGAAAATGGCTTTGACATTATGGAATATGGAGCCTGGTAATACTAGGTTTGTTTGACAGATAAAAATCTGGAGTTTGAATTTTGTGGTGTTTAGGCCGATGGGTTACGGCTTGTAATGTGGTGCGGAATGGGGTCTCAGGCTTGATGTGGCCTGAGCACGAAATGGTTGGTAGATAATGTGGGATCAGGCTCCCATGTCTGGACCTTAAAGGTTAAGGTGTGATATTACGAGCTTGAGGGGAATCCTCAGAAGCCTAGATAGGTCTCCCCGCAGCAGTCTCTAGAAGGACTTAGGGGTGAAGTAGTGTTGGTTGAGGTTTTGGTGTTTGGTGTTTCAGACTTGTTGGTCCGGGATTTGGTGTGTTGGACTCGTTGGTCCTGGGCTTTGGAATCGTTGGTCCTGGACTTGGTGTTTTGGACTCATGGGTCCTGGGCTTTGGACTTGTTGGTCTTGGACTTGGTGTTTTGGATTCATGGGTCCTGGGCTTTGGACTTGTTGGTCCTGGACTTTGTATTTTGGTGTTGGACTTGTTGGTCCGAAGTTTGAAAAGTGACGGTTTTAATTCCGTTATTTGAAATTGTGGGAAAATAACGAATTTGAATTTCGCTATTTCGTTTTTTTGTTTAAAAAGGACGGTTTTTAAATCCGTCGTTTGGAATTGAGAGAAAATAACGAATTTGGATTTCGCTATTTCATTTTTTGTTTGAAAAGGACGGTTTTTAAATCCGTTGTTTGGAATTGTGGGAAATAACGAATTTGAATTTCGCTATTTCATTTTTGTTTGAAAAGGACGGTTCTAATTCCATCGTTTAGAATTGTGTGAAAATAGCGAATTTTGAATTTCACTATCTTGTTTTTTTTGTATTTGAAAATGACGGTTTTAATTTCAGTCGTTTGAAATTTGTGAAAATAGCGAATTTGAATTTCACTATCTTGTTTTTGATTTGAGAATGATGGTTTTAATTTCCGTCGTTTGAAATTTGTGAAAATAGCGAATTTGAATTTCACTATTTTGTTGTTTTTTTTTTTTTTTTGGCTTTAGCCTTGGCTTTGGTTTTGCTTTGGTTTGGCTTTGGCTTTGGCCTTGGTTTGTAAGGCCTTTTGAATGTGACCTTTGCTTTGGAGAAATTGGGAAGGGGGCTTGTCCCTTATGTGTTGTCGTTGTTTTGACATGTCGGTGGTATCCATCGTTCATGGACTGGGTCATGGTCGAATTCATGAACGTTATGGAGCTTTAGGTTTTGGAGTTTTTTTTTTTTTTTTTGGGAAAATGTAAGCTTCTCATTAAAAGATCATAATCTCCAATTACAACTATTAGAAGGCATAGTTATACTAACATTCCTTCATTACTTGACAAATTTATCTAACCACGTTTTAACATTTGCCTTTTGACACTTAGTCATAAACTTCTTAACTCTATTACAAACATCTATCTGAACACATTTAACAAGCTGCTCAGGACGAAGCACAACCTGTTCCACCCTGCACTTGTTTCTAGCCATCCACACATGATAAATCAGGCCAGCCAAAATAATCCCAACTATTCTCTTCTTCTTTGAGACTCTGTAACGTTTCGACACCACCATTGAATGCACTCTTCATCGGGTAGCACCTCATCACACCACACAAAGAACCAAATTGCAACATCTCCTCTCGTATTCACACTTAAAGAATAAGTGACAATGATTTTCCCGCCGCAAACCACAAAGATAGCACAAATTTGATGAATGATCTGCATGTTCATCGATCTATCTGAGTAAGTAGCCTATTATGACCCATCAACCAACTGATAAAACCATGTTTAGGGACCATCCACGTATTAAGGATCCATGGGTACCACGCACAACCGAAGATCCCGACCTTGTAACCAGTATATCCTAAAGCAAAGAGAATAAAAAGCAATCACTCCAAACAGTGTAAGAGTTCCTTGAATGTAGTTTTTGTCGACAAATCTTTCTCCAAGCCCAACTCGAATTAGAGGTTGGTTCATAATCCTTCCAATTCCTGCCTTTGATATAAATTGCATGCACCCACTTAACCCACAAGTGATCGCTTTTGTTGCAATCCACCACACATACTTTGCCACCGCCGCCATATTCCGCATCATCAAATTATGTAATCCACTCCCTCCTTGCCTCTTAGGCCTACACACACGATCCCAAGCAACTAAGGTCTAGAACTATCATGGTGCCCATGCCAAAGGTACTCTCTACAAATTGAATCAATCTTTTTCAGCACAGTTTTGGGGAGAATGAAAATACGAGCCCAATAATTGTGAAGAGTACTGAGAACAGCCCTAATCATAACCATCCTGCCAGCATAAGAAAGATGCTTTGCCCCCATACCTCTTATCCTATCCACAACATTATCAACCAACCTAGTACAATCCAGGATTGATAATCTCTTAGGTGATCTTGTCACCCCCGATACTTAAAGGGAACAGATCAATTTCATGCCAGTAGCCCTTCCTACCTCATGAACCAGCCAATCATCCATTCCATTGCAATAATAATTAGATTTCCCCTTATTCATTTTCAAACCAGAAGCCTTGGAAAAAAACTTGAAGGCTTGCAACAACAATTCAATAGAAGCCCTTTCTCCTTTGCAAAAAAGAATCAGATCATCTGCAAAACATAAGTGGGATAGCTCAATTCTTTTGCAAAGGGGGTGGAACCTGAACTTTGGATGCCTCTGGGTAACCATCAAAGTTCTGCTCAGATACTCTAGGCACAGGGTAAAAATCAAGGGGGATAAGGGGTCTCCCTGCCTCAATCCACGCTTTCCTGGGAAAAACCCAAAGACCTCCCCATTTAAAGCAATAGAGAAGGATGGAGTTGTAATGCAATTCATTAACAAAGTTATCATATGCTGAGGGAACTTTAGTGCTCTCAACATCCCCTCCACAAAACCCCACTCAATACTATCATACGCTTTTTGTAGATCTAGTTTCATCAACATTCTGGGTGAACATTTTTTCCTCTTGTATAACCTGATGAGGTCCTGGCATATGAGTATATTGCCCACAATATCTCTCCCCTTAACAAAGGCACTCTGGGAAGGGTTGACAATATCAGGGAGCACTTTACTCACTGTTGCAAATCACCTTGAAACACACTTGTATATAGTATTACAAAGAAAGCTATAGGGCGAAACTGTAATACTTGACTCGAGAATCTCTACTTTAGGCACAAGAGTGAGGATAGTATTATTACACTGCCTAAGTAATCGCCCGATCTCGAACACATTCTCGAACAGTGCTATAACCTCCTTCCCCACAATGGGCCAGCAATCTTTGAAAAACCGACTCATCAGTAGCCATCCGGACCAGGGGCCTTAGTCCCTGGAATGGAGAAGATAGCTCCTCTAATCTCCTCCCCAGTAACAGGCTCCATCAAGACCTCACAGTGGTGCATAGTAAGGCATGGCCCTGACTGGACAATCTTCTTGTTCACCTGAGATACTGGCAGAGAGGTGCCCAACAGAGAAATATAAAACTCCTCAAAAGCCTGCTTTATCTCTTCATTTTTTGAGCATAACTTGCCCCCCATGTCCTTCACCTGGAAAACTTTATTTTTCCTCCTTCTCTTTTTAATACTGGAATGAAAAACAGCAGAATTTTCATCACCATCTAAAGCCCAAGAAATTTTGGCTTTCACTGCAAGTAACTGTCCCTAGCCTGTTGTAATAACCTGACCTCTTTGGCACACTCACTCTCAGCCTGGCACACCCTCTCATTCAGAGGATCCTCCCTAAGCAAAGTTTGATAATGCTCCAAAGACAACTCAGCAACACGAGTAAGATTCTCAATGTCACTAAATTGTTCCTTGTTCAAAGTCTTCAAATCTTGCTTCAATCTTTTGAGCTTTGTCACCACAGTGAACATGGCATTGCCCCTAACTTCAGTTCCCACTATTTTGAACAGTTTCCAGGAAGTTAGGTGCACTAGCCCACATATTGAAATATTTAAAAGGCATCTTCCTATTCTGAACAGCTTCCTCAAAGTTAATAAGGCATGGGCAATGATCAAATAAACCTTCAGGAAGGAAGTTTGCATAGCTTCCAGGAAAGACATTCAACCAGTCTTCATTAGTGAAAACTCTATCAATCCTACTATACACCTTATCCCCAGCTTCATGCTTATTTGTCCAAGTGTAAAAAGATCCACACCCCTTAAGTTCATACAATTCACACCCCCGCACCACTGTTTGAGAGGATTGATGTCGGCCAGTGTAACAGTGCTGCTCTCCAATTCTTTCATCAATGGCCATTCTGACATTAAAATCCCCACAAGTTATCCAAGGCCCCTTAATGCTATGATGATACTTCCTAAGACTTTGCCATAAACTGTCTCTCTCACTTTGGTTTATTCAAGCCATAGATCATAGTCACCCGAAAAGAGATATTCCTTCCCCTATCCATAATCCGAGCATGAATACATTGAGCAAGAACCTCCTTAATAGTCACCACAAACATACCAGGATCCCAAATCAACCGAGATCCTTCCACCTTTGTGACAACTAGAATTAGTGCGACATGACCAATCTTCACATAGGCTATTTCTAACTTTATTCCAATTTATAGACTTAACCTTAGTTTCCAACAAACCAAATAAACCTACTTTATTGTGGTTGAGAAACCATTTTATTTCATTCTCGCTTACTAGTTTTATTCATACCTCGAATATTCCAACCCCAAGCTACCCATTATCGATGAGGATTACTAGACTCTCCTTTCTCAAACAAAACCCTTTCCATCAATCCTGCTTTAGATTTTTGGAGAGAAAGAGTCAATGACTCCATAAAAGACAATCCACCAGGAGTAAACAACCTCCTTTCGGATTATCCCCCTCATCAATCTAGTCAACATCCTTCTAGGCATAGAAGGCTCGATAACAGGACCCTTAGTCATCACCACCGGAGGAGCTCTCTCGAACCACGGGAGTAACCACCGGAGTGGGGACCCTAGGTGCCACAGTCTTAGGTGGAGTAACTTTCGTGGACCACCGCTTCTTCGAGGCATAGGAGCCTTGCTCTTTGCCCCCGCCGATTTTGTTTCTGTTGAGCATTAACCTTTGGTTTCCAAACCTGCGAGTTCCCACAGCCCCATCCCCCTTCCTGCAAATTTCTGCTGTATGCCCCATTCCACGACAAGCAGTGCAGGTGGTGGGAAGCCAATCATAGACCAACCTAACTGTCTGAACCCTACCCATTTCATCAATGAAAGACAATTCAGAGGGGAATTGTTGCCCAATTTGTACCTCAAGCATAACCCTAGCATACCCCAAAAAAGTTCTGGTAGCAGTAGCATCATCACACTTTACAAATTGTCCCACAATTCCACTCAACTTCTTTAGACAGTCAACACCCCAGAATTTGAGATCTAAGCCATATATTTTCATCCAAATTGGAACCCTAGATACATCATGTTTAAGCAATTCTCGCATCGGGGTCCATTCCTTAATTATGACAGGCTTATTGTCAAAAATGAGGTGACCATTCTTCAATACAGTTTGTTGTTGTTCCTTGGTCTTAAATCGAACCAAGAAGACTCCATTAGGAAGGAAAGAAACCCTATCTACCCCATTTGCCTGCCACACCCTCTTAACAAAACCACTGATGACATTACTCGGTGGATTCGCTCCAAGTATATAACAAGAGATAGAAGTAGACCGAACTTTACCTCACCAACATCCTCCTTTGTAATACGAAGCAACGGCGGTGACGATGTTCTAGGTTCTTCCTGCTCTGGAACTTCTGACTCCAATTCATCAAGTTCAACAATCGATTCTAAATCCCCTTCAAACTCAAAGAGACGAAAAATCGAATGTGACGCGCTCGCTCGATTTCCCTTTACCTTTCGAAAGATTAATACCGTCGTTTTTTTGTGATTTTCTTCCTGTATTAAGTGAAGGATTATTATTGTGTTTGTTTTTTGATCGAGCCATTGCATCTAATCAATAACAATTACTGTAAGACGAAAATTAGGGTTCTAACTTTCTCTCTCATCCTTTCTCAGGTGTTTGGAGTTTTTTTTTGTTTGGGGTTAGACTAACATTTTTTGTTAGACGTTTGTTTGTGTTTTTTGGAAAATTGGTAGACCTAGATCTACTCGTTCTTTGTTGTCCTTCGTTCGAGGATGGTAAGGGTGCAGATGGGGATGTACCCAGTGGTGAGAGGTCGATTATTGGTGATGGAATGTTTTTGTGGGGAATGGGCTTTCCTTCCGTCATTGATTACGAACAAGGAGATGTTCTTGTTTGTTATCTGGATTCGTCGTAGAATCCCTTTGATAAGAGCTCGTTCGAAATTGGGTGCTAATGAAAGGTTTCTATTGCCAGACATTGAATAAGTAAGGAAAATGGACACGGAGTTTCGGGTCCTTAGCTTACTCGGTACGGAACGTCATTCGAGTGTACTCACATTGAATTGGAACATGTTGTTTGTTTTAAATCAATTCTCAAATCAATTCTCGTTGTCAACGGGAAATGGTAAAGGGGAGAATATATGATAATTGAAAATTGTGCTTTTATTTAGATAAATAAGATGTTAGCACAGACTCGATGAACACGTGTGACTTATGGGGAGAGCCCCCAGTTTTTCACTTAGGAATAAAATGAAAGACACTAGGATAAATATGAGAAAGCCTAAGACTCGGACTCGGACTCGGGCGTAATCGTAGATACGGGCTCCTAATCATCACTTTCCTCCTAGAAGATCTCCTTCGCAACGTCCAGCGGCTTGAATGTCTGGTCTTGAGCATTTACCCACTTGAGCACTTCACTCTCGTTGTTGGGAATGATATGAGGACAACAGTCGATGAGGCTTTCATCCCCTTGCAGAAAGAGATGTTCATTAGGGTTGTTTTCATCACTTGGATGGCCTAGGGATGAAGCTACTAGATAATGGTTGTCGATCATGTTTTGAATAACATGTTTCAGTTTGAAGCATGTTTTAGTATCGTGACCTTTTCCTTGATGATATTGGCAATAGGCACTGCCGTCCCAGAAACAGGTTTTCCTGCATTCAGACGGGTCCGGAGTGGGCCCGATTGGTTGTAGTTTCCCTTCAGCCATGAGCTTTTGAAGACCTGCGGCATAGGTTGTGTTGAGTTTGGTGAATGTCCTTTGAGAACGCTCAACCTTGCTGTTTGACTTGAGACATCCAGGAGGATTGTCTTGACTGAGAGGTGCGATTATGATTTTGCCAGCTTCAATCATATCTTGAATGGCATGCTTGAGTTTGAAACAAGTTTCGGTGTCATGGCCCTTGCCTTGATGATATTGGCAATAGGCATTACCGTACCAGAATCGGTTTCTCCTGTGTTCTGGTGGGTCCGGAGTCGGACCAATGGGTTGGAGCATTCCTTCTGAAGCAAGTATCTCCAGAGCGGTGCCATATGTTATTCCCAGATCTGTGAATACCCTTTGATGTTTTCCCATGGTTCCAACATTGTTGTTTTTTGGGATGTTTTTGTGAGTTTTGTTTTTGTTTTTGTCAATCCTGGGCAGAAGCAGGATTCGGTCGTTGTCAATGGGAAGTTTTTGGGATGTTGATTGATATTTTGAAGGGGTTTTTGGTGAGGAAATATCTTTGTTGGTAGGTTCGTGGATGTGGGAACCATCGGATGACTCCTCATTTTCAACAGCTGTTGGTTGGTGAACGGAGGGTTGGTTTCCTTGATGGTCAGGTTCATTTTCGGTACTACCACACCTCTTCTCCAAATTAGCTACCCGAGTGTTCAAGTCATCGATAGCAACTTGCAACTTTGAGAATATGTTGTTGATGGAGACGGAGAGCATCATTATAGCGCTTTGTATGCCATCCTCATCAATTGCATGGATTTTCTCATCGTCAGGAGAGATGAGGTGAGAGTAGTCTAGGGAAGATTCCTGACTGTGTCCAATAGGGTTTTCAAGATGGTTGTTCTTGTCATTTGCTGAGGGAGGTAGTGGTAACTTTCCCTTTTCGATCATATCAAGGATGGCACCTTTTAGGAGGAGACACATTTCAGTGTCATGTCCGCGACCTTGGTGATATTGACAAAACAGTTTTTCGTCCCATCTTTGACCTCGCTTGTTTGGCAGAGGGTCCGGAGTTGGACCAATCGGTTTGAGCTTTCCTTTGGAGATTAGCCTTTCCAAGGCTGTGGCATAAGGCATACCCAAATCAGGGAAGGACCTATGAGGTCGTCTAGTTTTGTTTGGTGGAGCACCTAAGGAATTGGCTTCAGTGGTTTTGATAGCCCACCAACTGGGGTTGGTTTTGTCGTTGGCAAGTAGCCGGCTTTCAAGGAGCTTAACCCTTTGCTCAATATCAGAAGAGGGAAAATTCCCGATTATCATTTTGTCCTCAACTTGGGAGAGACGAGTGCTGAAGTTTTCCACGGTAGCTAGGAGTCGAAGGACCATGTTGTTGGTTTCGGTAGAAATCATGATGGATGCAGGTTGATCAACTTCTTGAGTCTCTTGTTGACGATCGATGGCACCCAAGGGATTCCTAATTGACATAACGATAGGCGTTATAACTTGTCTTGGCAAGGTATTGCACAAACAAAGGTAAGTGCGACACATATGTATAAAAGGCAGTTTTGTTGTGAAGACGCGACGGTGTGACTAGGTTATGAGTTCATTAAGGATCATGAATGACCTCTTGTGTTTGAACTCTTGGTGCATGACATTGAACTTAGACTCGAGTGTCGACTTTGGCATAGTGATGCCTAGACAGACGACTTCTGACGAGATTTGGAGGTTTGTTGTTGGCATGGCGCTGTTGGACAAGACATGTACACAACTTGACCTTTGACCCGTAATGTAGGGGAAATGCGGGTTTAAAACCCGACAAGTTTTGACTCTGCTAATGCCATTGAAGATGTCTCGACAATTAGGTGACACGACCTAGACCAGAAGGTAGGTACTAACTTCGGCGGAGATTCGACGTTATCTAGATGACTTGACTTGAAATCGACTGGACTCTAATCGACTCGAGGCTGAATCAGAAAGGTGGACTAAAGTTTTCGAAAAAAAGAAATTTTCAAAAAGATTCATTTGTCGTTTTATGGACGGCTTCCGAAGAGTAGGGATCTTCAAAAGGTCGGTCAGTTGAAAGGGTTGTCTTAGGTTTGTTTTCAAAAGACGGTTTAAGTTGAGATTGCGGCGACTCTGAAAGCAATGTGTTGTTTCCGAAGACGGTTTTTGAAATTCCGAATCACGGATTTGAAAATCGTATTTGGAATCGTCATCCCAATGGCCATGAAAACGGTTAAATTTGTTTTCAAAGACTTTAAAATTGGGTTGAAACTTTGAAAACGGTTAAATTTGATTTCAAAGATTTGATTTTGAATTGAAATCTGAAAACGGTTAAACTTGTTTTCAAATGATTTGAAATTGGATTTGAAATTTGAAAACGGTTAAATTTGTTTTCAAAGATTTGATTTTGAATTGAAATTTGAAAACGTTTAGATTTGTTTTCAAATGATTTGAAATTGGAAATTACGAGGATTGAATTCGTCATTACGACGGGTTAGAAAACCGTTTTAACCTTTGAAAGACGGTATGCAAATCGAAAAGTGTGAGAATTGAAATCGTTATTACGACGGCTTAGAAAAGCCAGATTTGATTTCAAAAACGAGATTTGAAATTTGGAAAGTTGCATGGGTTGAAATCGTCATTACGACGGTTTGAAAAACGTTTTTGTTTGAAAACTGATTTTGAATTTTGAAAATTCGAGGGTAGAATTCGTCATTACGACGGCATAAAAGGGCGCTTTGAGAATGCTACGGTCGGCGACAGACCGAGGTTGTGAAATGGCCATTATGATGACGTAAAAGGGTATTTTGAAATGGTTCGTGAAAACCAAGGTTTGAAGTCGTCATTATAACGGCATGAAAAGGTGCATTTGAAATGGTTATAAAAACCGGGTTTTGAAATGGCCATTATAACGGCATGAAAAGGTGTATTGAAACGGTTGTAAAAACTGAGTTTGAAAATCGTCATTACGACGTCATAAAAAGGTGCAGTTGAATTGGTTATAAAAACCGGGTTTGAAAATCGTCATTATGACGGCCTAGAAAGGCGTGTTGAAATGGTTGTAGAAAATTGGGTTTGAAAATCGTCATTACGACGGCCTAGAAAGGCGTGATGAAATGGTTGTAGAAAACGGGGTTTGAAAATCGTCATTTCGATGGCCTAGAAAGGCGTGTTGAAATGGTTGTAGAAAACCGGGTTTGAAAATCGTCATTACGACGGCCTAGAAAGGCGTGTTGAAATGGTTGTAGAAAACCGGGCTTGAAAATCATCATTACGACAGCCTAGAAAGGCGTGTTGAAATGGTTGTAAAAAACCAAATTTGAAAATCATCATTACGACCTAAAAAGGCGTGTCATTTGAAATGCAACAGTCGGCGAAAGACCAAGGTTTGAAACGGCCATTATAAAGGCGCGAAATGTGTTTTTGAAATGGTTGTAAAAAACCGGGATTGAAAATCGTCATTACGACGGGCTAAAAAGACGTGCAACGGTCGGCGAAAGACCGAGGTTTGAAACGGCCATTATAACGGCGCAAAAAGGTGTTTTTGAAAGTTTAAAAATGACACGGAAGGACTTATGATCAGGTAGCACATAAGCACTCACAGTTCATTATATTATGCACAATGCTGACACGGGTTTTGGCTTAAAAGGGTGGGTTACACACCAAGCAATCAATCCCCGATTTTCGAGAGGGATACCAATCCAAACAAAATGTGTAAGGAGGGTGCCCTAGCCTCGTGCTCGAAGGTGATGAAAGTGTTAGGTTCATATACCTATTATTAGACTCCTCTAATAATGAACTAATTAACTTGTTAATTATTTGTTCTTTAGATCTAGTGCATGCATAACAATATAAGAAATTTATAAGAAAACAATGTCCCTTACATTGTAAATTTCGGTTTATGGGCACAAGTAAGGTCTCCTACCTTCACTTGTTCTTGAGCTATGATGAGTAATAGGATGATCCTCCAAGACTTCAAGTATAGAAGCCACTCCTCTTGATTGCACCCAAGATTATCCCTTATCTCCACTAAATAATATTTGCTAGATATTTGTTTAGTAGTTTACCTTAAAATTAATTACTAATACTCATATATTACACTAATAATATTAGTAATCTCATTGAACAATTTGAATCAAGATTTCTCAAGTTTTTAGAGAAAGATGAAGGAGTAGAGAGAAAATGCATGTGAATGAATGAATGAATATGTGAATGTGAGAGAGAGTAAAAATAAGAACCAAAAACCCATCATAAAGGGAGTGTGGCCGGTTGGGGTAGAGACAAAATGGCATCTTACCTTTTCCTTTTTGCTCTTCTCAATATTGTAGGTGTGTAAGAATAGGTAGAGTAGGTTTTATTAATTTATTCTTATCACATAAAATAAATCACCCACTAATGCCTACCATCCACAATATTTCGGTCCACTTCTATAAAATGGACTACCATTTTATTTTGTCAATTTGTCAATTGTCACACAATATGTCACATGTAGTATGTTACATGTCATTAATTAATTTAATGAATATTTATCACATAAATATCATTTTATAAATTAATTAAATTACATTCAACAAATTGACCAGTGATACTTGATCACATAAATAAAATGGGTCATATAATTATAATTTACAACATCTTGTAATTATAATTAACCATTCATTCTTATCTCTATTGTTACTCAAACAATAAACAATTTTAGTAATAAAGCCATTTTATTACTTATATAAATCTTATTTAATCCCATTATAATAAGATATAAATATTCTCTCTCACAAATTGAATTGTTCAATTTTAAGGAATTGATCAACTTGTATCGTCATACAATTAATCAACTTTACAGATTAGAGCATCATCCTTTAGGTGTGACCTTAAGGGATCAACTGACCACCACCGTCTCACGACAGTAACGTCAAACTCTAGCAAGCCAATCGTTACCGATTAATGTTGATCAGTTGACTATATAATTGAATCTTCCCTTACGTATTCTTAATATGAGATTTAATTATGATATTAAATCATGTGATCGCACTATTGTTGAGGACACATTTTCCAACAATCTCCCACTTGTCCGAGACAAGTGTGCGTCACCAATTCTCTTGTCCTATTACAATCTTCCACTCAATGCAAGGTGTCTTGCAGGTCGTACTTACACTTGATCATATCTTGAGTGGTTTCCTCGATCTGGAGAGTAACTGTCTGAGCGGAATTATCTGCCATAGATACCTTCCCAGCGTGGCCACGCATTTCCAGTTAACTACTCCTCGAGTGGCTTTGAGATTTCAACAACCCTGACAAGGGGTGGACAATTCCTATCGCCCTATTCCCTTCGTTCAGCCACAGTCCATCATAACCCAAAATATACCCAGTTTGACCTCATTTACGAAATCGTAGAGTATAAATCAAAGCTAATCAGAAGTTGTGCCAACTTGGGCGAATAGTCTCTAGTCAAAAGAATTGACTCATAAGAATACTATAGTAGCTCTTGCCACGATCAGGCTTTATGAATTACTGAACTCTATAAGCGGTCACGCCGACGACAGTGTCCCATACATCTGCCTATGTGATCGACTAGTCATCCCATATGACTCTATGGCACTTGAACTTGCCATCAATCGCATCACACTCTAGTCATTTCGAGACGTCACCTCATATAAGTAACTAGGGGCGAATACCATGTCAATCCAGTTCACTTTAATGGGGTTCAATTTGTCTCTACAACCCATTCGGATACGACAAGGTAGCGGGTGAGTTTAATGAAACTCAAACGATAAATGCGATTATCACATATGAATAATTAATACACTATTACTACTTCATATCCCATAATCTCTAGTGTATTATTAACACTAGTTTAGATGCAATTAAAAGCTTCGCAAGTGGATATACTCGATATCCATGTATTCCAACTTTTTCAATCGCTATTTCCTTCTATTCAATGTCATCTCCAATGACTTGAATTTATCTAAGTATATGTCTAGACTTCCTACTAGACTTGGGCTCTTTAACTTGAAAGATGCTCCCACTGTTATCGCATAACTTGTGACAAAGTCATTTGTAGAGGGATTCACCCTTAATCCCTACGTTGATCTTTTTATCACAATTTACTTAGATTCCTTTTGTAGAATTTGCAATGCGCGATACTAAAATACTTTTCTAATACTCCTTAGTCAACAAGACACCCTAGGATTTCAACAAATCCCTTACGGTTTGGAAACTAAAGTCTGTGCAACCCTTCAACACATTACTTAGTTTATCATCCAAACATTTGAACGAATCCTTAATTCTTCTCAAGAATCTCAAGAATGCTCGTTAAGGCTTTTACAAGCCATATCATGGGAATTATCCCTTTTATTGACTTATTATGCTCTCAGCATATGTCACACCATGGCATGTGCGTCTGTTGGCATACATAATCATTCTAATGGCGGAAACATTAGCAATCGATTTCATGCGATCAACAACTTAATAGGTTTAGTGAACAACTATGACTCTATCATAGTAATTCCACTTTCATCAACATGAATAACCCATTCATCCTTGTTGATGTTAAACAGATACGAAAGATCTTATCCTCATAAGACTCTTAACTCTATGCCAATATACTCTCACATAGATTCGGTAATCTAAAGTATATTGCACCTTTTCCTAGTCTCCCAATCACTCTTGCCAGAAGAGAGAATTGGTACATTATTCTCAATAAGTAATATGTTATCAACATATAAGACATGGAGAAACAGTTCTAGCTCCCACTTAACTTCATGTATAATCTTGATTCTTCAATCATGTGAATGAAACAATTCACTATTATCACATGAATGAAAAGTATAATCCTTTAATGCTTGCTTAAGACCATTCTAGGGTCACTTAAGAAAGCTACGCATAAGATGTTAGGACTCTTAAATCTTTATCTAAGATTTTGTGTTCGAAACACTTCCTTCTCTAAATTCCCATTTTAGAAAAACGATTTTTTATTTTATTTTATTTATTTGCCATTTTTCATTAGAATGAAATGCGGCAATTCCCAACATAATTTATCTTGATCAACATCTTCATGTAAATCTTATGCATTTATGTACTCTGAAGCTCTATTTACTTTTGAGTAGACCCTCGCCTTAAAGTAAATCTACTCTTGAGTAATAATTTTTGGATTGTAATGCTTCGGCTCGTATGTAACAAGGTCATTCTACTATCACTTTCACAAAGTAATATTTTTAAACAATAAGACATGTGTGATAAACTCCCACTGAACTATGCTCTTAATCTATCTTCATAGACTATAGTTCAACTACACTCCCACTCTATAATTCCATTACTTTCACAAAGTAACATTTAAACTATAAGAGATGTTTGTGACGATTCAATCTACTCCCACTCTATCTCTCAGAAATACATCTATCTTATTGAGAGATAGTTTTGTGAGTCAAACATATATATTTAACGGAGTATTATGAGTTTACCTAGACTATGTATTAGCTTTCAAAAGTCCATCCTAACATGGCAGCTTGATAATATACGAGTCTTATCCATGTCATCTGTTTAATAGACTCTCTATTCTAGGTATCTCATGGTTGACCATCCGTTTAGAATTACTTGTCCGTATTGGATTGCAAATTCCCAAAATTGAGTTCAACAACTCAAACCAACTCATATTAGTTTGATCTTATGGGTAGTGACACTAGGTCATAATCCATCTTTAATAAATCAAATTTAGTACTTAGATCTTTGCTACTACGATCGGATCGTAATGCTTTCGTCTTTTCTTCAATTGGTTCACTACACCATTTAGAAATTTCTCAAATTTCTCAAATGCTTCACTTTATATTTGATTAAGTAAATATATACCCTTATCTACTTAAATCATCGGTAAAAGTGATGAAGTAGTCATAAATCCCCTTGCGGTGATGCATATTTGGAACACATACATCGGCATGTATTAGTCCCAACAAATCACTTGCTCGTGTTCCTTTACCACTAAAGGAAGTGCAAATCATTTTGCGAAGGAGACAAGATTCGCATATTCCATATGATTGAAAATCAAATGGTTCAATAAATCTAGTCGACACTAGCCTTTAATGCGTTTCTCTTTTACGTAACCAAATTGAAAAATCAAATGTACAAATCATTTGGATTACTAGTTATGAGTCTTTTGGATCGTATTATGTAGATATCATTGCTTGAGTTGGAAATGTCTAAAACTTGTATATCATAAAGATAAGTGACATGGCTCACATCCATGTCTATTTTCAATAAAATACAACAATTGTCTTTGATGACAAAATATAAATCCTTTCATGTCTCACATAGAAATGAAAATAATGTTTTAGACTAAGTAGGTACATAATAACAATTATGTAAATTATAACTCAAAGCTATTAGCAAAAACAAGTACATAAGTCCCTCTTGAAGTGGCGGCTACCCTAGCTCCATTTCCTTATCGGAGATTCATATTACTCTTGTTTAGCTTTTCCACATTTCCAAGTCCCACTTGGAGTAACAAGCCCAACTTTGATATCTTCCAAATACTTGGGGCAATTTCGCCTCCAATGGCCCATGACATTACAATAATAATGACATTCCTCATAGGATTTGGCACCCTTCTTGGTCTTGGTCTTGGTAGTCCCACTATCCATTTCCAATTTATAATCAGGTTTGGGTTTTTCGCCTATTTTTGCCTTCCCATTATTAATACCAACACTCCTTTCATTTGCAAGGACACTCTTGCTAGAACTCCCACTCAATTTGATATTTCTCTTTGTTTCTTCAAACAAGGATGCCTTGGGTTTTGTAAGATTTTATTCACAAGATTTACTTTCCAAGGTGGTGGGCAATAATATTGGAGTGGGTGGTGTGGAGGTGGTAAAGAAGCAAAAATTTCCATCCTGACCAATGCCAACGCGTAATTCTCTAACCGTGTCATTGTCATACTCGGAGCATTTTTCATTGAATGATTGGAGCCATGTATCAACGGTGATTGGTGTAGGAGTATTAGATGAATTCATTGCGAATAATTAACTACAAAAACGGAAATGAAGGAAATAATTAACATCTATCGTTTTAATAATACTCGTAAATTTAACTACAAGTATTGCATTTATATAGTGACCTCCACCTAACTAACATAAATGATTCTGAGATCCAAATTCATAATAATACGGTCACGGTGAGCCGATTCATCCCATATTAATATAACTCGGTTGATTAACTCTTTAATCGATTCTACTTTTAGAACTCTCGGTCGATAAAAATTACTCTAATTTTCATCTTTAGCCCGGAACACATGCGACTACGGTCATGAATACTTCCGTTGAGCTCAATCCAAATTTCGATGTAATAACATTTTACTACCCCACTTCGCCAATGTAACAAGGTTTGTATTACAGTGAAGCCGGATTAACTCCCTTATGAAATTGGTACTTCATGGGTTTCTACTATTTGGTAAGGCTAATTCTCAATTATTATATGTGAGAGGTCTTGTCAATTTATTATCTATCACGTTTTAAGTGAACTAAAGCGGTGAACTACGATAATTATAATTGACACGGTCGATGACTCGATAAAATGATAATGCATGTTTTAGTTATGGCGATTTAGCGATGCATGCAACATATAAATAAAATGCAAAGCATAAATAAAATTCACATTTAACCCCATGTCTTAGTGCTTATGTTAAGCACATCCTTTGGTAGGTTCACATTTAACCCCATGTCCCTCTCGGCTTGCACAAGTAACTTGTGCAATTCTTCAAGAGACACATCCTTGTCTTGCATGTTAAAATTCACCCGGAATTGAACATACGCTTTGACTTTGGACAAGGAGTGTAGAATCCTATCTACAATGAGTTCTTTAGGGATTTCAACCTTTTGAATTTTCAAGGTCTCGACAAGCTCCATAAGTTTGAGCACATGAGGGCTAACCTTTTGGCCCTCTTTGAAGTCGAGATCAAAGAATGCCGCGGCCGTCTCATATTGGACGATCCGCGGAGTTTGTGAAAACATTGTCACAAGCTTGGAGTAAATCTCATTAGCGTTGCCCATTTTAAAGGCTCTCCTTTGGAGATCCGCCTCCATTGCAAATATCAAGACGTTTTTCATTGCGGCGGACTCCTTTTGGTAAGCCTCATATGCTTTCCTAGTGGCGGCGGTCGACCTAGTAGTAGGTTCGGGAGGAGAGGCCTCGGTAAGGTAACGAAGCTTGTCGTCACCTTGGGCGGCTAATTTGAGTTGGGCATCCCAATCGGAGAAATTTGACCCATTCTTTTCAAGTTTACATCGATCCATGAAGGATTGGAGCCATGATGTATTGGCGAGAGGCGTGGCGTTAGGGGTTGGTGTTGCCATTTGTTATGAGAAAAAGAAGTGGTCTACAAAACAAAATAGAAGGAATAAAACAAATGTCGTTATAAAATACTACTCGTAAAAATGTATAATTTAAACAAGTTTTATGCATTTTTCTAGTGACCTCTACCCAACTAGATAAATGATTCCAAGACCCAAATTCATATCGACTTAGGCACGGTAGGGCCGATTCATCCTTTATCAATATAACTCGGTGGATTAACGTTTAATCGATTCTACTATTAGAACTCTTGGTCGATAAAATTACTCTAATGTTTATCTATAGCCCGGAACACATGCGACTACGGTCACGAATACTTCCGTTGAGCTCAATCCAAATTTCGAATAAATGTGTCCATGATCCAAATCCACATCAACTTGGGCACGGTAGGGCCGATTCATCCCTTATCAACATGAATTCGGTGGATAGACATTTATCACACACTTCCCCTACGTAACAAGTTTTGTACCCCGGTAGGGCCGAGTGCACTCCCTCGCGAAATAGGTTTTCATGGTTTCTACTATTTGGTAAGGCTATGTCTCAATTGATTATTTTAGCGAGAGGGCATGTCAATTTATTATCTATCACGTTTTAAGTGAACTAAAGCGGTGAACTACGATAATTCTAATTGACACGGTCGATAAACTCGATGAAGATGATGATGCATGTTTTAGTTATGGCGATTTAGCGATGCATGCGACATATAAATAAAATGCAAAGCATAAAAAAAAAATCCTAGTATGGCCTTCCTAAAATAGAAAACTATTTAACTATTACATATTCGGAAACCAACTCCATTGGTCCCTTGAACTTCGGTTGTGGCACGCATCTCGAGGTAACACCGTCTTTATGTATCGCCATCTTGAAGAAATCCGTCTTTGGGAACTCCGGAATAAATAAAATTACATAATAAATTACATAATTTCCTATTATACATTTGTAACTAAAATAAAATAAATCTATTAAATTACAAAACGGTGATACGAGATCACAATAAATTACAACCGAATCGATATTCCCATACATTTCGGGAAATACCAATTAAAAACTAAGGCCTTACTAAGTAAAATTACATAATTCAAAAATTACATAAAATAAAATTATGACAATCATAAAGAAAATGAAGCATTATAATATGTAAGAACATGCCCAATTTTATGCTAAATCGCCTTTAAATAGCCAATATCGTATATTACTCGGTTTTTACGAATTTGCGTGATTTCAACATTTTATAATCACAAAATTACATAAATTCATATTTATGCATAAGTTAATTACCCTAACCTCTTAGGACTCAAAATTTAGTCTTCACTAATTATTTGACCATAATTAACTCATATTTCTAAAATTTGTTCATTAATGGACTTAAAATTATAAAAATAAGCTATAATCTTCAAATAAATCACAAAATTTCAAATAAATTCAAAATTTGACATTTAAACTTATGAACATTCTAGAAAAATACCATGACACTCATAATGTTCAAATACTTAGGTTAAAAATTTCGAAATTTATCCGGGAAAAAAAATGTTGCGGTTTATCGGTTTTTAACAAAATAATCATAAAAACATGAGAAAAATATATTCACCAACTTTTGAATTTTAGATCTGAAAATGATAATAAAATGCAACATGTGACGTTTTTCCTTAGTCATAGATTATGTTTTATTAATATTTCAGTAATAATATCACTATTTATGCTATTTTTCTTCAAAAAATCATAAATCATGCACAAAGACTTCAATATAGCCTATTATTTTACACAGATCTTGTAAAATTTCATGTGACATCATACTAAATTTCTATGACCATATTCGAAATTTAACTCATATTAACCTATTTTTCACTTAAATCTGATTTTAATAATGAAAAATCCATTTTTTGAGCATAAGAAGTCCAAAAATTATGAAAATTTACAGGTCATCTCAAAATAATATATGTGATAACATATCCAAAAATCACTAGAAAGTTCGAAGTTTAGCTATTTTTAGTCCGAAAATGACATTTTTATTCATGAAATCATATTTTAATGTCATTATTGTATAAAATGAACAATAAAAATCCATAAATTAACCAAAATATCCTAAAAACATTTTAGGACCAGAAATTTTAACATGCATAAATTAATTTCGTGATATATCATAATAGCACAAAATATACAAGTTTTATATGTTATTCTTATAACTCGGAAAAACTTTTAACCGATTTGCATGCAAACAACCATGGCTCTTGATACCGATTGAAGGAAAAGTAGATCTATATACTTAACATATTCATATATGTTCCATTTTAATTTACTCATAAAATTAATGGTGATTTTATGCATGCAAACTAATAAACAAAATAAAGAAGAAATATTCATCCTTACATTGGGATTTCGGTTTTTAGGGCACAAGAGAGATTTCCTTCTCTCTTGTTCTTGTGCTTTCCTTTATGGATGAACAAAGACCCAAGTATAGGATCTCTCCCAAGGATTAATACCCAAAGCACACTCTTAATAAAATTAATATTATGAATACTAGACAATATTAATTTTGTAAGAAAAATTGACCCAAAATTATTTGGTTTTATCTCCCTAAAACCGGTTAGGAGAGGAGAAGAGGAAGGTGAAATATTTTTATCTCTCTAAAAATATTTTGGTGGATGAATGATTGAATGATACAACAAAAATATTTTTGTGTATATTAGGTAAAATAAGAGGAAAAACCAAGTGGTTTTTCCTCTCTCAAAACCGGGTGGAAGGGGGGCATGGGAGGGAGCCAATGCATGCTCTAGTTGCTCTTCACAATGAGCATTAGGGTTGCATGGCTAGTTTAGTAGGTAATCATTGTGTTTACCACTAATTTAATCAACACAATATTAGCCTAATACTCCCATAATTTCGGTCCATTTAGATAATATGGACTCCATATTATCTTTGTCAAAATGTCAATTTGTCTTATGTCACATGTCATATGTTACATAAAATTGTTATGTATTTTTAACATATTAAAAATCAACGTATTAATAAAAATACGTCATATACAAAAATCGACTTTAGTAATTCATAATTACTTGTACCAAAATATTTTACCAATTATAAATCACAACAGATTGTATTTATAATAATTCATTCAAATTTAATTGTTTCTTTAAACAATAATTTCATCTGAGTAATGATACAATTCGATTACTCAGACCGTATCTCATTTAATCGAATTCCAATGAAATACGTAAATATTACTTCCAAAATGGTCCGTCAATTTTAAATAATTTAATTGACTCGTAACGTTATACGATCAGTTAAATGATCAATTAAGAGTGTTGCCCTATAGGTATGACCTATAAGGATCAACTGATCACAACCGTCGCACGACAGTAATGTCAAACTCTAGTCAGCCAATCATTACCAATATGTGTGGACCAATTGACAGTAAAATGTTACTTCCCAATTGTATTCTTTATAATGAGATTTAAACATGTGATCATCATGATCAACAGTCGTGATCGCATTATTGTCGGAGGACACATATTCCAATAAAAATTGCATCAAAAACACTTTGCATTACTTCCTTAATGCTTCTGCAAGCACATATTAGTAATCTTTATGGCTTACTTGTTAACTATTACTTAAATTCGATTTGAACAATTCATCATACTCAAAGTATATGAAGTGTTATACATCATTTCCTATTTAATTGATTCGGCAGCAGAGGCAAATGGAATCAATCAAATATGTTCAACTCGATTGAACTAGTCATGAATCTTATCAACATAAGACTCCTTATTTGACATTAATATCATGTAGATTTATCTCCATAAATCCGGATATTAAAGATGTACTATATTTCTACAAAGTCTTAAATCATTCGCAATGATCAATATGTCATCCACATATAAGACTACTAAAATTTCCGTAACTCCCACTAAACTGTTGGGAAATGTGTCCTCAACAATAGTGCGATCATATGATTTAAAATCATTATTAAATCTCATTTTAAAGAATACAATTGGGAAGTAATATTGTTACTGTCAACTGGTCAACATATATCGGTAATGATTGGCTGACTAGAGTTTGACATTTATTGTCGTGTGACGGTGGTGATCGATTGACCCCTAGGTCATACCTAAAGGGCGACACTCTTAATTGATTATTTAATTAATCGTATAATGTTACGAGTTAATTAAATTACTTGAAAATTGACGGACGATTTTGGAAGTAAAATTTACGTATCATATTGAAATGTGATTAAATGAGATACGGTCTGAGTAATTAAATTGTATAATTACTCGGATGAAATAAATTGTTTAATGTAACAATTAAATTTGAATGAATTGATATAAATACAATCTGTTGTGATTTATAAATGGTAAAATATTTTGGCACAAGTAATTATGAAATTACTAAGTCAATTTTTGTATGTGACGTATTTTTATTAATACGTTGATTTTTAATATGTTAAAAATACATAACAAATTTATGTCACACATGACATGTGACATATTGACAATTGACAAAATAATATGGAATCCATATTATGTCAAAATGCCGAAATAATGGAGGAGCATTAGGCTAAAATTATGTTTATATTTAAAATGGAAAACATAATGATGAAAAAGCTATAATAGCCATGCAACCCTATTCATCTTGTGAAGACAAATATGGGCATGCATTGGCTCTCCTTCTCCTCCACTCCCACCGGTTTTGGGAAGAGAAAAATCCTAGTGATTTTTCTTCTTATTTTACCTATTATTCACTTGAGAAAAACTAGTGAATCATTATTCTTATTCATCTAAAATAAGAGTTTTAGAAAGAGAAAAATCCTCCATAATCTCTCCTCTCCTACCCGGTTTTAGGAGCATAAAACCAAATAATTTTTGGTTCAATTTTTCATAAGATTAATATTATACTAGTATTTGTAATATTAATCAAATTAAGAGAAGCCTTGGGTATAATACATAGGGAGAGATCTTATACTTAGATCTTTGTTCTTCCATAAGGATAAGCTCAAGAACAAGAGAGAAAGGTGATCTCTTTTGTGCCCTCTAAACCGAAATACTACAATGTAAGGACATTATTTATCTTCTCTTTTATTAATGTTTGCATGCATAAAATCCGTTTTAATTTTATGACAAATTAATTAGACATATATGAGTATGTTAAATATGTATATAGATCTACATTTCCTTCAATTGGTATCAGAGCCACGGTTGTTTGCATGCAAATTGGTTAAAAGTTTTTCCGAGTTATATGAATAACAAAATAAAACTTGTAAAATTTGTGTTATTATGATATATCACGAAATAATTACATGCATGTTAATATTTCTGGTCCTAAAGTGTTTTAGGATATTTTGGTTAATTTTTCGGATTTTTATTGTTCATATTTAATAATAATGACATTTAAATGTGATTTTATGAGTAAAAATGTCATTTATGGTCGAAAATTAGCTATAATTCGAATTTTCACTTGGTTTTTGGATATGTTGTTACATATATTATTTTGAGATAACCTGTAAATTTTCATAATTTTTGCACTTGTTATGCTCGAAAAATGGATTTTTCATTTTTAATTCGGATTTAAAGTGAAAAATAGGTTAATATGAGTTAAGTTTCGTATCTGGTCATAGAAATTTTATATGTTGTCACATGCAATTTTACAAGATGTGTGTAAAATAATTGGCCATAAAGAAGTCCTTATGCATGATTTATGGATTTTTGAAGAAAAATAGCATAAATAGTGACATTATTAGTGAAAATTAATAAAACATAATCTATGACTTAGGAAAAACGTCTAATGTTGCATTTTATTATCTTTTTCAGATCTAAAATTGAAAAGTTAGTGAAAATAATTTTTCCATGTTTTTATGATTATTTTATTATAAATCGATAAACCGCAACATTGTTTTTCCGGAAAAATTTCGAAATTTTTAACCTAAGATTTTGAACATTATGAGTGTCATGGAATTTTTCCAGAATGTTCATGAATTTAAATTTCAAATTTTGAATTTATTTGAAATTTTTGGATTTATTTGAAGTTTAATAGCTTATTTTTGTAATTTTTGGTCCATTTATGAACAATTTTGTAAATAAAGGTTAATTATGGTCAAATTATTAGTGAAGACTATATTTTGAGTCCTAAGAGGTTAGGGTAATTAACTTATGCATAAATATGAGTTTATGCATTTTTGTGATTATAAAATGTTGAAATCACGCAATCCGTAAAAACCGAGTAATATACGATATTGGCTATTTAAAAGGCGATTTAGCATAAAAATTGAGCATGTTCATACATATTATAATGCTGCATTTTTCCTTTATGATTGTCATAATTTTAATTTATGTAATTTTGAATTATGTAATTTTACTTAGTATGGCCTTAGTTTTTAATTGGTATTTCCCGAAATGTATGGGAATATCGATTCGGTTGTAATTTTATTGTGATCTCGTATCACCGTTTTGTAATTTAATAGATTTATTTTATTTTAGTTACAAATGTATAGGAAATTATGTAATTTATTATGTAATTTTATTCATTCCGGAGTTCCTAAAGACGGATTTCTTCAAGAATGGCGATACATAAAGACGGTGTTACCTCGAGATGCGTGCCACAACCGAAGTTCAAGGGACCAATGGAGTTGGTTTCCGAATATGTAATAGTTAAATAGTTTTTCTTTTTTTAGGAAAGGCCATACTAGGATTTATTTATTTTATGCTTGCATTTTATTTTATGTCACATGCATCGCTAAATCGCCATAACTAAACATGCATTGTCATTTTATCGAGTTTATCGACCGTGTCAATCATAATTATCGTAGTTCACCGCTTTAGTTCACTTAAAACGTGATAGATAATAAATTGACATGACCTCTCGCTAAAACAATCAATTGAGACATAGCCTTACCAAATAGTAGAAACCATGAAAACCTATTTCGTGAGGGAGTGCACTCGGCCCTACCGGGGTACAAACCTTGTTACGTAGGGGAAGTGGGTGATAAATGTCAATCCACCGAATTCATGTTGATGAGGGTTTCATCGGCCATACCGTGCCCAAGTTGATGTGGATTTGGATCATGGACACATTTATTCGAAATTTGGATTGAGCTCAACGGAAGTATTCGTGACCGTAGTCGCATGTGTTCCGGCTATAGATAAATATTAGAGTAATTTTATCGACCAAGAGTTCTAAAAGTAGAATCGATTAAAGCGTTAATCCACCGAGTTATATTGATAAGGGTTTCATCGGCCATACCGTGCCTAAGTCGATATGAATTTGGGTCTTGGAATCATTTATCATAGTTGGGTAGAGGTCACTATGTAAATGCTATACTTGTTTTTCCAAGTATTAATAAAACGATAAATGTTAAGTTTTCCACTATTCCGTTATTATTTTGTTCTATTTCTTTACCACAATTCATATACGATATCATTTCGTTTTTTGATTCAAATCTCCATTAAAATATCGTAACTAAAGACAAATATGAAATTGCTTCTAAAACCTCACATGAACCATTGCTAAGGATCTCTTGCAAAGAGTATAGATAAAAGTTATTCATTATCAAACAGGTTTTTGATTCTTGACTAACACATCTACTTACAATGGGTTGTTATTCATATGCTTAATTGAATTAAGTACCTTGACGCGATAAATTGTTTTGGTGATTAGATTTTCAGAATTCGTAATTGACCAAAATAACGCAAACCACTTCAATGAAAGTTTTAAGACTAAACGAACAAATGAAGAGAAATCTTCATGAATTCAATTTTGCTTCTCAAAGCAAAGACTCATTGAATTAAGTGGGAGCATTCTCTTAAACCGTTAAGATGAGGACGAGGTTCAAGAAGTCAAGATTATAATGGAATTGATACAAGGTAATGTTAAAAGTAAAGTTGTTGAGAATAGCGATACTAAACCTATCAATCCCAACCGATAAAGTTTCCATTGTCTTAAATGTTGGACACAAGAAAGGAAACTACCCCAAATTATTGAAGAATCAACAAGTTAGTTGTGGGACATCTAATGGGACCTTCTTCTTTAAATGTTTATTTGATTAAACATAAATTTTGCTAGTACTACTTCGTCAATATTAGAAACAGGTGGTGGTTTACATCGTTGTACTTGATACATAGAATGATTAGAATATGACGACTAGCATCAATGATGTCGAGAGATAGAGTCATTGTGTACTCAATCTAGTTTTCGGGTTTGGAGTTGTACTTAATTGTGACTATTAAGTACATAAACTCTAAATAAGAATACATACTTGTTAAGATACAAAAGAGGTTTCACTTTTGTGACCCTTTACACCACGATTTGATATATGGCTAGCCCATTATCAAGGTGATAATATTCTAAACCAAACTAGAATGATATATCATGTAGATGATGTAAGGTTCAAATTGGTAACCCAAAGATTAAACCTTAAATTTTGGAATGATGAACGCAAAGAGTTATCGAGTACTCTTGAAACCATTAGATTGTTAATGGTATATGCGTATCTTGTATTCAAAGCAAGATGTCTCATGCCTTTTAGTTGAAAAGGAAATCGAGGTAGTATATCATCGATCCAAAATAGGTTGATCATTTTCTTTTACCAACGATTTAAGTTGACGCTAATATGTTCACTTAATAAGGTAAATAGAGAAATCTTTGAAGAATTTCAAAGAGTTCAAGGAATCACGATTTAGTCGTGATGGGATTATCAAAGTGAAGACTTTGATGTAAGCCAAAGAAAATGTGATATAGAATCACAAGTTAATCTCTCGTAGCACGCATTATGGAATAATGTGTGATTAGATAAGAAATCAAACGCTATTCGATATGGTTTGGATTTCAATCAAGTTACTTTGAGTTACTTGATCCATTTGGGGATTTTATCATTTTTGTCTAAATTATTTTTCCACTAAATCGAATCATATGAGATATGAAATGGTAAGGGTACCATGGTTGTAAGTTTTCACAAGAAACAAATGCTCATTTTTCCCTTGCAATTATCACGAGTACGACGGGTTTGCGGCTCGTGAAGCTGTCTTTCTAAAATACAAGTTTATTTCTAGAAGACAGAGTGGGAGAAATTATTCAAGAGCCACAAAGATGTTATGTCTCAAGAGCCACAAAGATGTTATGTCTCAAGAGCCACAAAGATGTTATGTCGCAAGAAACTGGACTTTCTTGACTACATGAGACGTTTTGTGTAAGACGTTGTTTCTTTAAAACCTAGGAAGTTAAATTCGTCACTTGTTAAAAATGATGAATTCATGCTACTTTTTGTAAAGTAAAAGAGCTTATAACTTACAAAAGAAATTGTTTGATTCAAGTTGATTACTTCTAGAAGGTAATCAACAAATGACTTACATAAGAGTGTTTAAAGTCACAACTCAATACAAGGCTTAGAGCCATGAAAATCCGAAACAAAAAGGCTTGATTAGTGACAAAGAGTTTTTGCACTAATAAAGAGATATTTCAAAGCAAGATTGGTTGCAAAGGGTTTTGCACTAATTGAAATGCTTAAGTCTATTTGGATCTTCTTAAAGATTGTGTTTCATTATGAGGTTATGAAATACATAGCAAGTGAATCTAAAACCCACTTCTTCAATAGAAGGAATGTATTCAATACATGTCTTGAGTTTTGTAGATTCTTGCAATCCTAAGATAATGTGAAACTTAAGAGAGGGTCTTAAGTAGGACATCAATGAGTTGTAATCAACATTTTATTCATGTGATAAAACATTTCTCGATAAGTCAAGAAGTTGTGTTTATACATGGAGTTTAGTGGGAGTTACGGAAATTTTAATTAGTCCGATATGTGGATGACATATTGATCATTGAGAATGATTTAAGACTTTTGGAGTATTATAATACATCTTTAATATCCGGATCTATGAAGATAAATCCACATGATATTAGCGTCAGTAAGAAGTCTTATGTTGATAAGATTCATGACTAGTTCAATTAAATTGAACATATTTGATTGATTTCATTTGCTTCACGCGATCAATTAAATGAGTAATGATGTATAACACTTCATATACTTTGAGTATGATGAATTGTTTTCAAAATCGAATTTAAGTAATCTTTACCTAGTATGTAAAGATTACCCTTAAGTGCTTGCAGAAGCATTAAGGAAGTAAAGCAAAGTGTTTATGATGCAATTTTGTGTAAGGGTGTTACACAAGTGACAATTGACAATTGAGATTGCGCATGGTTTCCGACAAAACCATAATCAAAACACATTAAGATGGTTAAGATACCATTGCGGCTATGTTAATTAAGAAGTAGATTTTCTAGAATCGTTCTAGGCAATAAAGAACAATGAGAGATATTTATAACGGAAATTGAGTACACTTGCAATCATGAGATGTGCAAGAGGATGAGTCCCGCACACTGTGAAAACAGTGGGAGCTATTCTTAGGCTAGAGGACCTATGTCTTGATTGGATCTCGACACGTACTCAGTAAGTTTTGTGATGGAAATGTATACATTACAAAGGAAAACGAGTATGTAGTAAGGTTGAGTAAGGTACAAGAAATTGATAAAACCTACTAACCAAAGCCTTCTCAAAGGCTAAACATGATGAGTCATGTCATTTCAATTGAATTGAAATTAACAACTACATGCAAGATCAAATTAGATTATAGAATATGTAATAGTAATCAGGCATTGACTATTCATATGTGATAATCGCATTTGTCGTTCGAGTTTTTCTTTAAAAACTCCTTTTATACTTTGTTACATCCAAACGGGTTGTAGTGACAATTGAACCCCGTTAAAGTGAACACGGATTAACATTGTATTCGCCCATAGTCACTTGTATGAGGTGACGTCTCGAAGTGACTAGAGTGTGATGCGATTGATGGCAAGTTCAAATGCCATAGAGTCATGTGAGATGACTAGTCGATCACATAGGCAAACTGTTAGGAACTTTTTGTCGGGCCTATTGACCGCTTATAGAGTTCTGGCAAATTTATATAGCCTGGTCGTGGCGAGAGCTGCTATAGTATTCTAATGAGTCGATTCTTTTGACTAAAGACTATTCACCTAAGATGGCACAGTTTCAGATTAACTTTGATTTGTGTTACTACGACCTTCGTAAATGGGGTCAAATGGGCATATTTTGGGTTATGATGGCTGTGGCTAGTCGAAGGGAATGAGTGCGATAGGAATTGTCCATCCCCTTGTCAGGGTTATAACAATATCTCAGGGCCACTCGAGGAGTAATGAACTGTAAATGCGTGGCCACGCTCGGAAGGTATCCAGAGTGGATAAATCCGGTCAATCAGTTATTCTCCAGATCGAGGAAACCACTCTCGATATGATCACTTGCAAGTACGACCCGAAAGACACCTTGCATTGAGTGGGAGATAGTAATAGGACAAGAGAATTGGTGACGCACACTTGTCGAGGACAAGTGGGAGATTGTTGGGAAATGTGTCCTCAACAATAGTGCGATCATATGATTTAAAATCATTATTAAATCTCATTTTAAAGAATACAATTGGGAAGTAATATTGTTACTTGTCAACTCGGTCAACATATATCGGTAATGATTGGTGACTAGAGTTTGACATTACTTGTCGTGTGACGGTGGTGATCGATTGACCCCTAGGTCATACCTAAAGGGCGACACTCTTAATTGATTATTTAATTAATCGTATAATGTTACGAGTTAATTAAATTACTTGAAAATTGACGGACGATTTTGGAAGTAAAATTTACGTATCATATTGAAATGTGATTAAATGAGATACGGTCTGAGTAATTAAATTGTATAATTACTCGGATGAAATAAATTGTTTAATGTAACAATTAAATTTGAATGAATTGATATAAATACAATCTGTTGTGATTTATAAATGGTAAAATATTTTGGCACAAGTAATTATGAAATTACTAAGTCAATTTTTGTATGTGACGTATTTTTATTAATACGTTGATTTTTAATATGTTAAAAATACATAACAAATTTATGTCACACATGACATGCGACATATTGACAATTGACAAAATAATATGGAATCCATATTATGTCAAAATGCCGAAATAATGGAGGAGCATTAGGCTAAAATTATGTTTATATTTAAAATGGAAAACATAATGATGAAAAAGCTATAATAGCCATGCAACCCTATTCATCTTGTGAAGACAAATATGGGCATGCATTGGCTCTCCTTCTCCTCCACTCCCACCGGTTTTGGGAAGAGAAAAATCCTAGTGATTTTTCTTCTTATTTTACCTATTATTCACTTGAGAAAAACTAGTGAATCATTATTCTTATTCATCTAAAATAAGAGTTTTAGAAAGAGAAAAATCCTCCATAATCTCTCCTCTCCTACCCGGTTTTAGGAGCATAAAACCAAATAATTTTTGGTTCAATTTTTCATAAGATTAATATTATACTAGTATTTGTAATATTAATCAAATTAAGAGAAGCCTTGGGTATAATACATAGGGAGAGATCTTATACTTAGATCTTTGTTCTTCCATAAGGATAAGCTCAAGAACAAGAGAGAAAGGTGATCTCTTTTGTGCCCTCTAAACCGAAATACTACAATGTAAGGACATTATTTATCTTCTCTTTTATTAATGTTTGCATGCATAAAATCCGTTTTAATTTTATGACAAATTAATTAGACATATATGAGTATGTTAAATATGTATATAGATCTACATTTCCTTCATAAACTTCATGTATAAACACAACTTCTCGACTTATTGAGAAAAGTTTTATCACATGATCAAAATGTTTATTCCAACTCATTGATGTCCTACTTAAGACCCTCTCTTAAGTTTCACATTATCTTAGGATTGCAAGAATCTACAAAACTCAAGACATGTATTGAATACATTCCTTCTAATTGAAGAAGTGGGTTTTAGATTCACTTGCTATATGTATATCATCATAATGAAACACAATCCCTAAGAAGATCCAAATAGACTTAAGCATTTCAACTAGTGCAAAACCCTTTGCTACCAATCAAGCTTTGAAATCTCTCTTTATTAGTGCAAAACCCTTTGTCACTAATCAAGCCTTTTATTTCGGATTTTTATGGCTCTAAGCCTTGCATTTAGTTGTGACTTAAACATTCTCATGTAAGTCATATGTTCATTACTTTCCAAAAGTAATCAACTTGAATCAAACAATTTCTTTGTAAGTTGCAAGCTCTTTACTTTCCAAAAGTAACACTAATTCATCATCTTCAATAAGTGATGATTTTAACCTCCTAGGTTTTGAAGAAACAACGTCTTACACAAAACGTCTTATGTAGTCAAGAAAGACCAGTTTCTTGGGACATAACATTCTTTGTGGCTAATTCTTTGTGGCTCTTTGGCTAATTCTTTGTGGCTCTTGAATAATTTCTCCCACTCTGTCTTCTAGAAATAAACTTGTATTTTAGAAAGACAGCTTCACGAGCCGCAAACCCGTTGTACTCGTGATAATTGAAAGGGAAAAATGAGCATTTGTTTCTTGTGAAAACTTACAAGCATGGTACTCTACCATTTCATATCTCATATGAATCGTTTTAGATTTAGTGGAAAAACAATTTAGACAAAATGATAAAATCCCCAAAAGGATCAAGTAACTCAAAGTAACTTGATTGAAGTCCAAACCATATCGAATAGCGTTTGATTTCTTTATCCAACCACACATTATCCCATAATGCATGCTAAGAGAGATTAAATTTGTGATACAATATCACATTTCCTTTGGCTTATATCTATCACGACTAAATCGTGATTCTTTGAACTCTTTGAACTTCTTCAAAGATTTCTCTATTTACCTTATTAAGTGAACATATTAGCGTCAACTTAAATCGTTGGTAAAAGAAAATGATCAACCTATTTTGGATCAATGATTTACAACCTCGATTTCCTTTTCAACCAAAAGGTACGAGATATCTTGCTTTGAATTCAAGATACGCATATACCATAAGATCTAGTGGTTTCAAGAGTACTTGATAACTCTTTGCGTTCATCGATCCAGAATCTAAGGTTCATTCTTGGGTTACCAACTTGAGTCTTGCATCATCTACATGATATATCATTCTAGTTTGGTTTAGAATATTATCACCTTGATAATGGGCTAGCCATACATCAAATCATGGTGTATAGGGCCACAAAAGTGAAACCTCTTTTGTATCTTAACAAAATTATATTCTTATCTAGAGTTTATTCACTTAATAGTCATAATTAAGGTATAAATATAAATCCAAAACTAGATTGAGTACACAATGACTCTATCTCTCGACATCATTGTTGCTAGTCGTCATATTCTAATCATCTTATGTATCTAATACAATGATGAAAAACCTCCAATGGTTTCTAATATTGACGTAGTAGTACTAGCAAAATTTATGTTAAATCAAATAAACATTTAAAGAAAAAGGTCCCATTAGATGTCCCACAACTAACTTGTTGATTCTTCAATAATTTGGGGTAGTTTCCTTTCTAGCGTCCAACAATTAAGACAATGGAAACTTTATCGGTCGGGATTCATAGGTTTAGTATCGTTATTCTCAATAACTTCACTTTTAACAATAACTTGTATCAATTCCATTCTAATTTTACTTCTTTAAAACCTTATCCTTTTCTTAACGGTTTAAGAGAATGCTCCCACTTAATTCAATGAGTCTTTTGCTTTGAGAAGCAAAATTAAATTCATGAAGACTACTCTTTATTCGTTTGTTTAGTCTTAAAACTTTCATTGAATTGGTTGCGGTATTTTGGTCTATTACAATTTCCAACAAATCTAGTCACCCAAATGATTTAACGTTTCAAAATACTTAACTCAATTAAGCACATGAGAAACAATTCATTGTAAGTAGATATGTTAGTCAAGATTCAAAAACCCTTTTGATCACGAATAACTTTTATCTATACTCTTCACAAGAGATCCTTGCAATGGATAATTTGAGGTTTTTAGAAGAAAATTCATATTTGTCTTTAGTTACGATGTTTTAATGGAGATTTGAATTAAAATCGAAAAGATATCGTATAAATTGAGGTAAAGAAATAGAACAATATGATAACGGAATAGTGGAAAACTTAACATTTATCGTTTTATTAATACTTGTAAATAATTTAACAAGATATGAACATTTATGTAGTGACCTCTACCCAACTACAATAAATGATTCCAAGATCCAAATTCATATTAACTTGGGCACGGTAGGGCCGATTCATCCCTTATCAATATAACTCGGTGGATTAACTCTTTAATCGATTCTACTTTTAGAACTCTTGGTCGATAAAATTACATTAACATTTATCTTTAGCCCAAAACACATCTGACAAGGGCACGGTAGGGCCGATTCATCCCTTATCAATACTTTTGTTGAGTTCAACCCAAATTTCGAATAAATGTGTCCATGATCCAAATCCACATCAACTTGGGCACGGTAGGGCCGATTCATCCCTTATCAACATGAATTCGGTGGATAGACATTTATCACCCACTTCCCCTACGTAACAAGGTTTGTACCCCGGTAGGGCCGAGTGCACTCCCTCATGAAATAGGTTTTCATGGTTTCTACCTTTTGGTAAGGCTAAGTCTCAATTGTTTATTTTAGCGAGAGGTCATGTCAATTTATTATCTATCACGTTTTAAGTGAACTAAAGCGGTGAACTACGATAATTATAATTGACACGGTCGATAAACTCGATAAAATGATAATGCATGTTTTAGTTATGGCGATTTAGCGATGCATGCAACATATAAATAAAATGCAAAGCATAAATAAAATACTAGTATGGCCTTCCTAAAATAGTAAATCTAATTTAACTATTACAAATTCGGAAACCAACTCCTTTGGTCCCTTGAACTTCGGTCTTGGCACGCATATCAAGGCAACACCGTCTTTAATAGATCTCCGGAATAAATAAATTACATAACAAATGACATAATTTCCTATTATACATTTGTAATTAAAATAAAAATAAATCTATTAAATTACAAAACGGTGATACGAGATCACAATAAATTACAACCGAATCGATATTCCCATACATTTCGGGTAATATCAATTTAAAAACTAAGGCCATACTAAGTAAAATTACATAATTTCAAAATTACATAAAATAAAATTATGACAATCATAAATAAAATGCAGCATTGTAATATGTATGAACATGCCCAATTTTATGCTAAATCGCCTTTTTAAGGAGCCAATATCGTATATTATTCGGTTTTTACGGATTTGCGTGATTTATTTTTGTTGGTGAAATGTGAGATAAATATATTAATCAAAAAGACAAATATACAGGATGGACGGATTTGCGTGATTTAACCTTTTAAAAATCACAATAATTACATAAAATCATATTTATGTACTAGTTAATTACCCTAACCATCTTAGGACTCAAAATTAGTCTCCACTAACATTTGACAATAATTAACTTATATATTTCTTAATATTGTTCATAAAAGGACTTAAAATTACAAAATAATGCCATAAACTTCAAATAAATCATAAAAATTTCAAATAAATTAAAAATTTGAAATTTTAAACTCATGAAAATTCTGGAAAAAATAACATGACACTCATAATGTTCAAAAAACTTAGGTTAAAAATTTCGAAATTTATCGAGAAAAACTATGTTGCGGTTTATCCAATTTAACAATTATAATCATAAAAAAAAGAGAAAAATTATTTTAATTTAATTTTCACTTTTAAATCTGAAATAGGTGATAAAATGCATTATGTAACGTTTTTCCTTAGTCATGAAGTATGTTTTAGCAATTTTTCACTAATTAAAGTCACTATTTATGTTATTTTTCATCAAAAATTCATAAATCATGCATAAAGACTTCATTATAGCCAATTATTTTACACACATCTTGTAAAATTGCATGTGACAACATACTAAAGTTCTATGACCAGATTCGAAATATTACTCATATTAACCCATTTTTCCATTTAAATTCGATTTTATCATGAAAAAACCATATTTCGAGTATAAGAACTCATAAAATTATGAACATTTACAGGTCATCACAAAATAATATATGTGAAAACATATCCAAAAACCACTGGAAAAATCGAAGTTTAGCTAATTTTAGTCCAAAAATGACATTTTTATCATAAAATCACATTTTAATGCCATTATTATACAAAATGAACAATAAAAATCCATAAATTAACCAAAATATCCTAAATACATTTTAGGACCAGAAACTTTAACATGCATAATAAATTTCGTGATATTACATAATAAACACAAATTTATAAGTTTTGTTTGTTAATCGTATAACTCGGAAAAACAATAACCGATTTGCATGCAAACAACCTTAGGCTCATGATACCGCTTGTTAGAAATCTATATCTCATAAATTAATATATTCATATATGAAGTGATTTATTTAGTCATAAAATAAATTTTAGATCTTATGCATGCAAACATAAATAAGATAAGAGAAGAAATCATTGTTCTTACTATATGATTTCGGTTTTATGGGCACCAAAAAGATCTCCTTCTTGTTAGTTCTTGAGCATTCCAAATAATGGATGAACAAAGATTCAAGTATAGAATCTCTCCCAAAAGTGAATACCCAAAGAAACCTCTCAATAACAATTATTATTATGATCTAGTAATAATAAAAGTCTAACTTAAAATTTGACACAAAATAATTTTGTATTGCTCTTGAATTTTTTTCGGTTCAAGAGGGAGTGATAGTGTGAGTTTATTTCTCTAGAATTTTTCACAAATTGTAGAGAGTTTTTAAATTTCTTACACTAGAAATTTTTATCATAAGAGTGAATGAATAATTGTAGAGGAAACACACCCAATTCCCTTGGTAAAACCGGTTGGGTGAGAGAGGTGTGTCCAATGCATGGGCTAGTTTTTCTACCCAAGAAAAGATAGGCATGCAAGGCTAAGACTATAGGTAATAATTGTGTTTTCCACTTAAAAAATAATCAACACAATTTTTATCCTAAAACTCCCTCTATTTCGGTACACATACATAAAATGGATGAGTCCATTTTATTTGTGATTTTGTCAATATGTCACATGTGACACATTACATGACATCTTATATATAAAATGTATTTTTTAACAATTAAAAATCAACATATTAATAAAATATGTCACTTATAAAAATTATCATAGTAATTCATAATTATTTGTACCAAAAGTGTTTCCGCATTATAAACTACAACATTCTGTATTTATAATAATTTATTCATTCCGTTTCAATTGTTTCCGTAAACAATAATTTTATCTAAGTAATAAACAATTCGATTACTTAGACCGTGTCTCATTTAATCAAATTACAATAAGATACGTTAACTTTACTCACAAAATCATCCGTCAATTTTAAGCAATTTAATTAACTCGTATCGGCATACGATTAATTAAATAATCAATTAAGAGTATTTCCCTATAGGTATGACCTAAGGGGATCAACTGATCACCACCGTCGCACGACAGTAATGTCAAACTCTAGTCAGCCAATCATTACCGATATGTGTGGACCAGTTGACTTTAAAATATTACATCCCACATGTATTCTTAAAATGAGATTTAAACATGTGATCATCATGATCGACAATTGTGATCGTATTATTGTCGGAGGACACATATTCCAACACCACCATAGTCTCATACCATGAAAATAGTCTACCAACTTCTTACTCCTTTAATTCCTCAAACTCATGACTAACAAGTTGTCCTACAATTTATATATATCCCTTAACTCACACCCTCATAATAATATCACACAATTCCATGATTCCTTACTTTCGTGTCCCCTAATTCTTGTGAACATTCACTCAACTTACCGATATCCTTCTCTTCCCATTACTTCCAAAAATGAAATTCCATTAGCCTATACCATTATCTTTCATTCATTTCTTATCAACAATCCCTCTCATCATGCTTCTCACTCAAACTCCTCACCGATAGATCCACCCACTCAATGATTTTTCCTTAATTGATTACATCTTCTTTTAATAATTCTA